>NC_056568.1:27176349-27212865 GCF_013358625.1 Macadamia integrifolia
TATCTCTCTCTCTCTCTCTCTCTCTCTCTCTCTCTCTCTCTCTCTCTCTCTAAGAGATAAGATCAACACGCATGCACTATCTGGTGACAATGATCAAGAGATAAGATCAACAAACACGCACTATGTCTTGCTTCAGTTTCCTTACTTAGAGAGATTGAGTCCGAGTACAAGTCTACGAAAGAGAGAAAGTGAGATCTTTTTCAGATCTCAGGATTTGAAGGTATTTGTTTTCCCACGGGTTTCTTTAGTTTCATTCTGAGTCAACTGCCATAGCTATCTTGTGCCACGTGTCGACAATTCATTGTTTTATTTTTTATGTATCATTGTCTCTCTCTATAAGAGATAAGATCAACACACACACACACACACACACACACATAGGGGTGTCAATTCTGAGTTCACACCGGTAGGCCTGATCGAGCCCAACACATTTACGGCCCGACCTAGATCGGCCCGATTAATAAACGTGTCGGGCACTCGGGCTTGAGCCCAACAAGTTTATTAAACGGGTGTTCACGGTGCAACTAGCTGGCCGTCGGGTTTATATGCCCGGCTTGAACCAACTAGTTGTAGCCCAACCAAGCCCAACCCCCTTTGATACTACATAAAATTCATATTTTGCCACTACTAATAAGAAATAAATTAAGCTTTCTTACCTTTTGCTTTGTAATATGATTTGATGTAATTAAGCTTTATTTTGTAAGTTGTAAAGGTCATAATCTCTTCTTTTTCTTTGTAAGAATAGCCATATTCTCATATCATTTCTCTTTTTTATTAAAGATTTACCTCACATATTTCTGAGCATTCAACCAACTTAAGAAAAGAATTTTAAGGTAGGCACGTTTAGATTTAAATAGGTCCATAGTCCGATTAAGGCCCGATTTAGATCCGTTTAAGGAAGCCCGATTAAAGCCCTACACCGATCAGCCCGATTATAAACCGTACCATGCACCCCAAAGCTAGGCCCACTTACTTAAATGGGCATTCACGATGCAAGGCTTCCAAGTGGTCAAGCCCGATTAAGCTTGACCGAAATCGGCTCAGCCCGACTGGTTGACACAGACACAGACACACACACACACTATGTGCTAGCAATGATCAAGAGATAAGATCAACACACACGCACTATGTGCTGGCATAAGTTTCCTTCCTTGGAGAGATTGAGTCCGAGTATGAGTCTACCAAAGAGGGAAGTTGAGATCTTCTTCGGATCTTGGGATCCGAAAGTATTTGTTTCCTAGTGGGTCTCTTTATTTTCCTTCTAGGTCAACTACCACAGTTGTCTTGTGCCACATGTAGACCGTTTATTGGTTCTTTTTTTTTTTTTTTTAACAATCTATCTCTATAAGAGATAAGATCAACACATACGCACTGTGTGCTGGCAATGATCAAGAGATAAGATCAACACACACACACTATATGCTGGCATAAGTTTCATTACATAGAGAGATTGAGTCCAAATATGAGTCTATCAAAGAGGAAAGGTGAGATCTTCTTTGGACCTTCGGATTTGAAGGTATTTGTTTCTCCATGGGTCTCTTTATTTTTATTCTGGGTCAACTGCCACATCTGTCTTATGCCACGTGTCGACCATTCATTGGCTGATTATTTTTTTATGTATCACTATCTTTCTCTATAAGAGATAAGATCAACACACATGCACTATGTGCTGGCATCAGTTTCCTTACTTAGAGAGATTGAGTCCGAGTATGATTCTACCAAAGAGGGAATGTGAGATCTTCTTCGGATCTTGGGATCTGAAGGTATTTGTTTTCCCATGGGTGTCTTTAGTTTCCTTCTGGGTTAACTGCCACAACTATCTTGTGTCACATGTCGACAGTTCATTGGCTATTTTTTTTTTTTTTTCGTATCACTCTCTCTATAAGATATAAGATGAACATACACGCACTATGTGCCGACAATGATCAAGAGATAAGATCAACATACACGCACTATGTGCCGACAATGATCAAGAGATAAGATCAACACACATGCGCTATGTGCTGGCATCACTTTCCTTACCTTGAATGTTGTAACCTATCTCCATTGTTCTCTCTAAGCTTTCCTTTTAAAACATTATAAATTAATTGTTCTTAATGTTTTGAGGAAGATGGTTGAAGAGGACATCTCCTCGCCCAACATATTCTGTATATTGGATTTGGGCCCTTTTTTTTTTTTTAACAAAAATGTCGTAAAAATCTGTTTTTTATATGTACCAAATATATTTCTCATTTTATAATCTATAAAGTAATTTGCAACCAATTTTTGCTTTTAGAACAAAAATAACTTTCACAAATGATTTTTTAAAAATAAGTCATAAAGAAAAACAAAAACATAAGTGATACCAAAGAGACCCTTAAAATTAACCAGATGGACAGGAAAGAGGATTCCAAGGAAAGCTACTATTATAAATAGGCCTCTTACTCACTCAATAGAGACTCATTTCTTGAACCCAAGTAGCACTAAGCAAAAGGTTGCAAAAAGCCCAATTGCTTAGTTATCTTATCTCTGAATTCTATTCCCATGGCTCCTGTACCCATTTCTTCACTCAAGGTTGGTCACTTAGACGATATTCAAGAGCTGAGCAAGAATCAGCCAACAACTGTCCCAGACCGATACATCCGCGACGAGTCCGAGAGGCCGACACATGTTTCGGCCACCTCCCCTCAATCTTCATCCATGCAAATCCCTGTTATTGATCTATCAAAGCTGGTTGAAGGCAATGAAGATCAATCACAGACAGAATTATCAAAGCTTGCTTCTGCTTGTGAAGAGTGGGGCTTCTTTCAGGTACATACCATAATGGTATTTTCTCTCTCTGTTTTGGAACTGAAGACTAACCAAGTGTTCTTATATTTTGTGTAGGTGGTTAACCATGGGATCCACCTTGAGTTGCTAGAGAGTATAGAGAAGATAACTATGGAATTCTTTAATTTACCTCTAGAGGAGAAGCAGAAGTACCCAATGCCTCCAGGGACTATTCAGGGATATGGTCATGCATTTGTGTTCTCTGAGGATCAGAAGCTGGATTGGTGTAACATGTTAGCTCTAGGAGTTGAGCCTTACTATATAAGAAACCCTAAACTTTGGCCAACAGAACCAGTTGGGTTCAGGTGATAATTATAGTCCTTAAGCTCACTTTCATTTGCATTGTTTTGGGTTTATTTCTATATATATTGTTCTTTTTTTTTTTTGGTAGTGAGACTCTTGAGACTTACTCAACAAATATAAGGAAGGTTTGTCAAAATCTATTGGGATTTATAGCTATGAGCTTGGGATTGAAGCAAGACATGTTTAATGAGATGTTTGGGGTGGCTGTGCAAGCAGTGAGGATGAATTACTATCCACCATGCTCAAGGCCAGACCTTGTGTTGGGTCTGAGTCCTCACTCTGATGGAAGTGCTCTTACAGTGTTGCAGCAAGGCAAAGGCAGTCCAGTAGGACTTCAGATCCTCAAGGATAACACTTGGGTTCCTGTTCAACCTGTCCCAAATGCTCTTGTCATCAATATTGGTGACACCATAGAAGTAAGCACTAACCTTACTTATAAGTTTAGGTTTCAGCTTTGATACCATTTGCTGGGACTTAGTAGAACTCGTCCCTAAAAGCTAGTCGTTTAAGTCTTCACATCGGGCTACTCACTTAATGACATGGGATCTTTGCAGGTTCTTACTAATGGAAAATACAAGAGTGTTGAGCACAGAGCGGTGACGCATAAGGAGAAGGACCGCCTTTCCATAGTCACATTCTATGCTCCAAGCTATGAGATTGAGCTTTTTCCTTTGCCTGAATTGGTGGATGAAAACAGCCCAATCTTGTATAGAAGATACAATCATGGAGAGTATAGTCGTCATTATGTCACTAACAAGCTGCAAGGAAAGAAGACTCTTGACTTTGCCAAGATTCAGAATAACGTATCATCTTAAGAGTGTATTGTGAATAGAAAATAGCAATTAAAGATAATGGGTCTCGATCAAGTTCAGTTCCTCAACTAGTCTATGTAAAATGCAAAAATTGAATAAAGCAAGCCAAATTGTTGTAGTGTCCTTAGATCTTGAGAGTGGGTCTGTGATGGGTGTTACTGTTCTATACTTCTATGGACCCTTAAGTTGGTCTAATGTAAAAGAAAAAATAGAGAGAAGCATAGGAAAGTGAAGGAGAATCAAGAACAAGGAGAAATCACTTTTTACTGTTAGGGTTTTGAGATTCTTAAAAATTAGAAAGAAACATGTAATGATGGGAGGAAATCCAACACAAGCACCAAGCCATCATTCTCTGAAAATCAGTTAGAAGATGGACAGAATCATCTGTGTTCCATTGTTCATAGGAAGGGCTTTTCTAGTGGAGGGGGATCCAAATTATTTTTACTTTTAACATATTATATATATTTGATGTTTCTGTTTTTATTGGTCTAAGAGCAGCACTAATGAAAAACTTGATTGCTTACTTAATATTCAAATATTGCTGAAAGATAATTGAGGGCCAACAAAGTAGAGCACAATCAGAATTTCAACTTCTATGATGTAAGATATAGGAGAAAGAAACAAAGCTATGAAGCAATATTAGCCAAAAAAATTAAAATCCCACCACAAGTCCAATCTAAAAATTCCATTGAGATAAAAAGTGCAATCTAAAAACATGATTAGAATTATAGAATGGTCCTAATAATTTCTTTATTTATTTTTAATTAAAAGAAGATTCCAAAAAACAAATTATTAAGAAAATCTTCTCTTTTCCCTTGCTTAACCACTAAGGCTGTGTTTGATAGCCAAGAGAAGAAAAGAAATGAAAAGAAAAGAGAAGAAAAGAGAAGAAACGGTGAGAAAATAAAAAGAATATGTATGTTTGGTTATCAAGAGAAGAAAAGAAAAGAAAAGAAAAGAAAAATATTCAAAAAATTTTGACTTTTAGGACAGAGATAGACACATAGGAAATCATTGTGTAATCATTAATTTTTTGTCTTATTATCTTTTCATATTTTCTCATGTTTTCTTGTGTTTTTGACAAGAAAATTTTTCGGGGAGTAAAAGAAAATTTCATAATTCTCAAGAGGAATTTTGAATTTGAAAAGGAGAATCTTTTCTTGGGTGAAGACATACCAAGTGCAAAGAAAAATTCTTAACCCAAGGACTTTTTTCTTTTCTTCTCTTGGCTACCAAACACAGCGTAAAAGAAATTTTCATCATTCTAAATTAGTCAAGAATTTTTCTTTCCACTACGTACGAAATAGAAGGAATGAAACATTTGCCGAAATGAATGGAAAAAGGTCCAAATTTGGTATTTGATTCATGTATCGTAATGCATCATTTCAGTAATTTCAAGGAAACCTTTTGCCATTCATTCAAGTATTCACCATCAAAACTACCGAAATGTTTTTTTTTTTTTTTGTTATTATAACATAATTCAATTTAAAAAAAAAAAGGAAAAAAAAAAAGTGTCCCTTTGAAAGCCAAATTACCACTTTTATTTTGAAATTTAGTCATTCAAACTTATGTATTTATACTTGAGGGAGAGAGTTGGGTCTGCTGTTAGTTTTTGATAAACTAGCGTCATGAACCAATCATAAGGTTAAACACTACAAGGCAAGAGGGTCTTTTCAAAAAGGGCAGGAGAGAGGATGACACAAGTTGACCCTGATAGCATGCCAGTCTTTTACCCTATTAACCCTATTTCTCTTGGTTTGTGAGGCAACACTGGATCTTCCTATAGCCGTTCCTTTCATCTATTGATAGAAAATAGCCCATTGTTATAGCAAGGCCAACCCAATTGCTGATTTCACTGCAGTAGTCAAATCTGGAGCTTCTTCTTCTATGATTACGAAGCGCAAGACTAGTTGCTGATTGACGCTCAAAGTAGGCCAATATTTTGGTTCTCTAGATGGTCTTTTTTGACTAATTGGCTCCTCCATGCTAATGGCAATGCCAAAGGTGGAGAGCGCCGATTAACTTTTTTCTCTTTTTGTGATTGATCTCGAGTCTCGAACATTGTATCATTTTTTTAATAGAAATAACCTTTAGCCCTCCCCACACCCCCACCCCCACCCCACCCACCCCACCCAAAAAAAAAAAAAGAAAAAAAACCACTTTCAATCCTATTTTTCCTATTTTAGGGGAAATTTGATTTTAACAAGGGCTTAATTGGCCTTCCAGTCGAGATTAGCCCCAAATCTACTTATTTGCTCAACAAAGTGCAAAGAGAGTCGGCCCCTAAAATCAAATTTATTATAAATGATCAAATAATTACTTCTCTAGTAATCATTTCGCGCATTTTATATTTGCTAAAAAAATTATTAGATTGTATACAATGATATTTAATTGTTAAGATCCAATCTTTAGTCCACTTGGTGGATGCTTTTTGACCTCTTGTTGAGGGATTGGTAGTCTTGCCTCAAACAAGAGGACAACGTGCCTCTAATATATTTTTCTTCCAACAAAGTGCAAAGAAAAAATCTTACTGTAACTAGGGGTGGTGTAAAAAAAGTTGTAACCTTATTATTTTGTCTTTTTATTATAACACAAAATTTTCCAATGAGTGTAAATTCTATCATTTCACATTTGAACATATCAAATTTAAACTAAAAAAATATGCAAGATAATGATCACTTTTGATGATGACATAGTGTTAAATTACTTCCAAATTATCTTGAAAATATTTTCTTACATCTACTTTGAAGAATAAGACAAAGGGCAATACGAAAAATGTTACTTTACCATTTTGGTAACAACAAAATGCCATAGTTCATCAAGTTTTCACAATGGCGAATAAAAATAGGGAAAAGGTTTTTTACTCTCTCTCTCTCTCTCTCTCTCTCTCTCTCACATGAAATGACCTCACTTAACTCTTATGTGCTATAAAAGTGTTCTGTCGCACTTCATTGGTGCACTCCTCTATGCTGCTTGCTCAAGAACAATACTCTCCATAAGAATAATATTAAAAAGGAACTTGATGACGACCCATTTTGAAAGTTTACAGAAAACAACTCTTACCTAAGCAAGTTAATATGAAACCATACATTAGTTGGAATCAAAATGCTCTCAATGACAAAAAGGAACTTAAGCGAATAGGTAGCCAATGAGAAGTCCTAAAAAGAGCAAAATATGGAGAAACATTGGTTTAGGAATTTGGCAATTGGAATGAAATAAAGATCAAAAGCTTTTCCTAATTTCTTTATTCTTCTTCTAAAATAAGGTCTATTCCAAAATTTCTACCTTAAAAAAAAATAATAATAATAAAAATGTCTATTTCAATAGTAATAAGAATTTTAATACTATTTCCTCCTATGAAGTCAGAAACACTTGTGGCTTAGTGCTCTCTTAAGGTTTACATCATTTATTTCCACCATGGTTGTCAATTTTTGGGAGTTAACCACTCCATCATTTCTAGCTTGAAATTTCAAAACACCACGGTTTTTTGAACTCTAAGAAGCAAAATTTATAACTTAAAAGTACACATAAGATCCAGAATCAAACAGCAAAATTAACAGATGACATCACTCATGTTTAACAAGGTGCGTTTGGGCCCTCATTTATGATTCATGAAGAGCAAGAGCCGTGGAAGACAGAATTGGAGGAGAAACCCTTTGACCCCTTCCTTGACTATGAAAACCCAGTAAACAAAAATACAGATTCTCACGTAAGCTGAAAAAAGAAAAGCAGATTTTGCTGTCAGTAACTTTGCTCAGCATTAGTAAATGTGGGAACCAACCTCACATCCTCAACCAACCCAACAACTCCATTGTGGAGAAGAGAGCTCTCTCTCTCTCTCTCTCTCTCTCTCTCTTCTGGTAGGTTTGTATTCTGGGCTGATTCCATTAAGTAAAGGTAGGCCACTTCCCCTTAACTTGCACATACGCCAAAACATTATCAATAAAATAATAACTCAATTATGATATCTCAAACAAATGAAGGAAGGAGAAAGCTTGGACGGAAACTAAGTGAGGGAGAGACATTCTGAAGCTTACGTAATCTGTTTATAAAGTGTGGTTTCTGGGTTATGGAGGGGAACTTATCAACCGTCGTTCTTGCTCTGTCAAAAGAGAGTAGTACTACTCCATTATTTACTACCACAATTGCAACTTGACATAATTAAAGACCCAAATGCCACATTCATTGAATCATCATCTTCTTAGTTTCTCACCAGCACGTTTTGATTATTCTTCTAAAGCTTTCTAATTTAATGATATATTATGCCAAATTGACAAAGAAACATGTGGATCCCAAAAATAGTGACATGAGGTTGCTAAATCATGAATCACATTTTGTGGTCTTTATAGTTCAATCCATGGAACTAAATCTCGGTTGAAACTGACCGAAATCTTCAACTTGTCTTTGTTTCAGGTCTGGCTGTAATAAAACTTAGGATTGAACCCATGATTAGAACTTCCTATTGACAAATCTCTGAGTTGCCTCAGTGGCTCAGTTTCAAACTTGACCGAATCAAAACTCAGGGTCGTTCTAAATCTCGGTTTTTGACCAGGTTTCAATCTGGGCTGAAAACATCAAGATTTTTTTCTGGCATGGTGGAAACATGGTTTTGACTTTTGACCCCCACATTATGTTTTGTTTGTTTGTTTCTATTTCTTTTTTTTTTTTTTCCTGAATATTTTTAACCTATTCGATGAATTGGTTTCATTAAAAAACACCTAAAATAATACTTGTGGTGTTGACACAAATCTACTAGTATGTTAAGTGAAGTTGTACACTAGCCTAAATCTACGTTAGATAATAGAGATGTAACTCTAATCATTAGGCGAAGCAAAACATAATGTAGATTTGCGAAAATAAACAGTAATGTTACACCATAACTCTCATCACTAGGCGAAGTACGTTGCTCTATTTCAACCCAAATAAAACATTGAAAAATTCAAGACTACCATAATATCAGATATCACTCTCATCACTCAACTCTAGGCTAAGTGGGTTGCTTCATTTCAACCCAAATAAAGAATTGAAAAATTCAAGGCTACCAAAGAAGAGGTGCTTCTAATTTAGCACACCCCAAAGGACAAGAGGGGGGTTGTCCAAATAACCTATGCGCCTCAAGCAGCCTATAAAGAATGCTGACGAACTTGGAATAGACATAATCCAAATGCTAGACCAGATCCAATCCGCCGCACCTTTGGGAGGAATAAGATGGATATGAGGATCCAAGCAGCAGAAGAAAAGAAACCGATGAAGAGCTCAAGAACTCTTTAACAATCTTTTTTGATCTGTTTACCCATCTGAGCAATCATGGTCATACTAATTGGATCATATGATACTCAACTAAATAGGTACTCAATATGTATGCATGTCTGAACAATATCAATCAAATATCAATCCAGTTTCAACCTAAACGTCGTCACAGTTATCTACCCACAAAAAAAATCCTCATTCTACAAAAAGTTTCAACTTTCATATGGTATAATGGAGAGTAGACAAGTGTGGGACTAATCAAGGCTCATAGGAGCAATGATGCCTTGCTCAACATATCTTTCATAACAAAGATTAAAATCAACCATGTACAACACAAACAATTGATGGTTAAAGTATGAACACCAGTCAAAGAACAATAAAGTCGTTCCTGGAAACAGACAAGGACTCGCGATTGATTGCTAAATACCATTAAATATTGCAAGCAAATCAATCTAACTAATAAAAATAGATTACAATTGGGAGGAATAAAAAAAAAAAAAAAAAAGGTGAAAGGTGGGGTTCGGGGGTGGGTGGGAGGGGAAAGGAAGCGAGCGAAAAGGAAAAGAGAAGGGAAGTAAACAAGTGGCCTGGTCAAGGAGAAACGATTGGCATGAGACGGGCAGAAGCAGCAAGCAATGGACTTGAAGGCGTAACAGAATAAATCACTTCACTTCTGTCATGAAGGGTAGTTACCCAGAGCTGACATCGACTTTCATACGCAAAACATGTACAAGAATCCTCACGCCAGGGTGCACGTCAAACCATTCGAGGCTATGCAACAGAAATGGCTATTCAGGGTGAGTTGTGCTCTACACATCTACCAGACCCATACTCCCGTCGTTTTGCCAGCAAATTTCTTACTTGATATGGCCTGTCGAAGGTAACATCCACACATTGAATTAGGCCAAGTACCTGAACATATTAGGATTTTCTTTGTCTCTCTCCAGATAATCCCGAGTGATTAGGTCTTCAATTCGCTTCTTGATTGCTTTGAAATCAGGCTGCAAATTACCCCTTCACTGTCAACCATCTACTAAATAAAATGAATCTTGAGCATTGAATAATTTTGTGGGTGCATGCTTATGTTGGGAGGAGGGAGGAGGGAGGAAAGAGGGAGGGGGAAGAACACAGACCTTGAACATTCGCCCTAGCTGCTCAACGCACTCCATCACTAACTGTTGGTGACCCAAAACTTTTCGACTCTTCATGATGCGCACAATTGAGGCATCAATTGCGTATCGCCTATCCTTGTCAACATCCTCAATCACCTTCTTCTTCTCATCCACAGGAGGGAGTGGAATCTGCAGAAAAAAAATATTCCATCTTCAGCATCAACTGAAACAGCAAGAAAGAAACGACGCAGTTAAAGAGTGGTTCAGGAATTCGTAAGGAACTAGACCTTAATCCTTCTCATTTTGTCGGTAAACTTAGAATTGAACTCAAAATAGTCAGTTGGAGAGATGGTTTTGGTGTTTGGCTCCTTATTAAGGATTTTGTATTTGGCACAGGATAGGGAATGAAGTAGTCGAACTACATCATCATCAGTTAAGTTCAACTGAGACATGATTTCTGAATAACTCAATCTGTCCGAAGCATTGAATAGTAGCAAGGCAGAGGCCTGTAAATAAGGAAAACAAATTGTGTAAAGATCTTAGTCACAATTGAGCACCTCATCCATGTCAAAAATGGAAAGTAAAATAAGAGATTCACCTGATAAGTTGTCACAATTAGCTCCATAGTTTTTGGTTCAAATTTTCCATTGATGTTGCAAGTACCCAGTGAGTAAATCCATGTAAGTTTTCTATGCTTTGTTTTCGTCTGATAGAAGTCCCTAAAAACCTCGACACATTTAACCTGAAACAGTAACGTTCAAAGAATGCATTATAATGAATCTACAGCACTTGCAGAACAAAAAAGTTGTTATCCAAGAAGAAAAAGAGATAGTGAATGATACCATCTCTGCAGGAAGGTTGAGATCAAATGATTTATAACTTGGCCAGAATCCAGTGGTTAAGACAGTAACTGTCAAATCAATCCCAGGATTTGCAGATAGATTACCATTCAGATAATCCTCAAAGTTTGCCTGATTTTCCCTTGCCAATGTTAAATCTGTGACCTGAAAGCAGAAAAGCAAGTAGCAGTCGCCAGCTCAATTACTATTCCCAACTCAACTACATTTTAACAAGGTCTAATATTTAAATTCACTGACCATTCCCTCCATTTTAGAAGTGAACTGTCCACCACATTGCTGCTTCAGCTTGGTAAGAATACTCCTCTCATGATCGTCATTAGCACTTTTGTCAAAAAGCAGCCTGCGAGCAAGCTTTTTCCTGCCGATGAACCAAAAGGACAGTAAGCACCATATAGACGTAATGCTTTTCAAAACATTGATTATTTGATTATGGGCAGAAGTCATAGATGAAAGCTTCACACCTGTAAAATTCCGCAAAGAGGTCCTTGTCACTGATGTAAGCAAGAAGCTTTACTACCTGAAGATAACGAAATTTGGTGGAAGTTAATAGAGGGCCAGGAGTAGTTGAATTGAACTTGACAACGGTTACCAGTAACGAGAAGCAACGCTACCTTCTCAAGAGTTTCTTCAATCGCTTCATCACTCAACTTCTCACTTCCACCCTTCTTTAGGATATTATCACAGAAAGTCGCCAGTAATTCTGCACTGGAGCTGCCAGCAACACCCTTGTTGCAGAAAACCTCAAAAGCCTCTTTGAGTGCCTAGAACAACAGGCATTTTAGTGGACAATAATAGGGATAAAAAAAAAACCTATTAACCAGGACAATATTATTTGACATAAACCTTGTGAAATAGAGAGTGGTTCAAGAAGCAGTCATTAACGTATGCCAAGTACTTGTCGTGCAGATCAATTACTTTTCTCACAAAAACCTGCAAATCAAATAAACAAATTAATTCCATGCTTCAACATCCATCCAATTGAGAAATATAAAAAGTTGTGCTGTTAACCTGTTCTTGCAAACCAACCACATCTTTCTTCTCTGCCTGCATAATATGCAAATGTTAGCATTGCAGCTTCAATAATGATATCTTGCAACTATATTAAGAAAAATAAATAAATAAACAAACGTCTCTTGAGCTTGTGCCTGTATCATAAATAGATGACCCAAGGAACTAACTAGATGAAGACACATTCATCTCCAGGATAACTAACTCAACACCGCCAATCCCTAATGTCCAACCCCCCACCCCCAAGAACCAAAAAATAAGAAAGGACAGGATTGAAGGAAAAGAAAAAGATGTATTCCTTCTACAATGAAGATTACATGGTACACAGCTAACTAACATAGCATTAACAAGTGCAGGACAGAAATTATGTTGGCTTTCACAGACGAATATGTCATGTTGGGTCCCCCCAGCCATACTGTTTCTGTGATTCACTCCAAACAGAGTTGAAGGCAGTTACCAAAGGCTTAGAAATTGTATCGTATCATGGATGTCTGATTGAGGGGCAATTCGTATTCATCAAAAAGGTTGAAAGCTTGTTCAGGTGGATATATGAATTCAACAAGAAGAGCTATTAAGAATCTACTTTAATATCTCCAAACTGGGAGGATAAGATCAGAAAACGCTTTGGCTGATGATAGACAAAATGGGATGAATAGATAGCATCGTTATCTGGGTCTTATTCTATAGTGTAATTGTCTGTTGAGGCTAGCAGCTTGCTGCTACTGTTCATGCAACTTTCTCTTCTCTCTAATAAAAGCGGCAGAAAGAACAGTGGATTACTCACTGCTGACCCAAAGGCGAAAACACCCAGAGATTCATTTTCTCCCCAGAAATGCAAATTATGTCATGGAAATTAAAATTCTATTTGTGACAGGAATTTAGCATAACAATATCAATGACAGCCACTCTGTGAAGTGGGGCTGAGGCTGCGTACATCTGCTCTTCCCCCAGACCCAGCAGTAGCAGGAGCCTTGTGCATTGTGACGCCCTTTTAATGTTTGTAGGGGATGAATCCAATTGCAAGGAGGGTTTTTATCCATGTTATTAAACACTTGGAACTGAAAGAAAAGGTCCAGCGTCTAACAACCCTCAACTAGTCTAAGCCATGAACATTGAACCTTCAACATTATAAGAGTAGCACCATTTCAAAAGTATCACGTTAGTTGGCTTCAAAATGATTTTTTTTTTTTTTTTTTCTAACAATGGGGAATCTAAGCCTTCGGCCTGACTAGTCCCGCGGGCCCATACTGACCCCACAACCATATGAACTGGTTCATAACGGGGTTGAATGAGAACCATTCAACTTTAACTGAAAGCAGTGACGAGCACTAAACACCGCCGTGTGAGTGGCCCAAGGTGTGCCTAGTGGGAGTCGAACTTAGGACGTCCGAGTTTATGGCTCATACCAAGTTCGTTGCTCGCCAACTGCGCTACCCCCTTGGGTTAAACTGGGTTCAAAATGAATTCAACAAAACACAGCTCTAAAGAAAAAATATTTAACATCTGACATAGAACATCATAGGGATAACCTCTTTGGCCATGGTCAGAAATTAAATACTTGATGCAAATCAAACTTTTCTTAGAATTTTCTCGACTGATATGGCCCTTTGGCCAGCCTAGACAACAGTCTTACACCAGAGATGACAATCACTGAACACCAAACAGCTTCCATCCGAGATCTAGGAATCAGTTTGACCTCAAGCACTTGCTCTTCAATCAATGGAACAAAGAGATCCTATGCACAACCCAGAACCCTAGATGTGATGAAAAAATCAACCTTCTCTTCGTCTCTCAAACCATGTCGGTGATAGATTAGTGTGTCGAGCGGAGCTTAATGTTGAGGCTTCAAGCATTGGTGAAAATGCAACAAGAGTTGAGATAAGTTTTTTGTGGCAATCAATCAGAGACTTATTGGAATGGGAGTGCTGGGACTGTATAAAGATAGAATTATGAGAGTAAAAAGATAGGCTAGAGCATTAGCAGCAGATTCCCTAAACTCAGTTCAACCCTAACTGAGAATCCCCACACGACAATGTATCAGAAATCCAGTGACAAACACTAGGTGCAGGGCACGTGTTGAGATCATAGAATAAAAGACCAAGTGAAACATACCCTAGTTGTTGCACAACAGATCTTCCAATTTGAAAGTAAAAGCATATCAACTCACATGATTGAACAATTGAATCTCAAAAGGTACCTTCGGCCAGGAGCCATAAAACACTACTAGTATTATTAAGGGAACGGCAAAGGATCAAAAACTTCAATTTCTCTATGTCGATGTAGGGCAAGTTCCCAAATGCTAAGGTCCCTGAAAGAAATCAGTCAATAAAGCAAAAGAATATTTGTACCATGCCTCTTTTCCCTCTAAACTCTAATTTTCTTGATTTCTTAATCCCTTTTAAAATGCCAGTGCTTATGGTATTGCCTCCTCACCATAAAGTTATAGGCCCAAGGAAATTACCAGGCTACCATAGGCCATAGCCAGGGGGAACCTGACATTGAGTGGAAACCTCATTAAAGTACCTACCAAGTAAGATTATATAAAGGATTTCAAGTGCATCACAAAATGGAGCTTCTTTAGGTAGAGAATCTCACCTGGGCATGAATAGGGTAAAAAATAGTAGGGCCACTTCTATTGGAGTATATATTGGATACTTTCAATATTTTTTCGTTTGACGTAGGATTCGAATCCAGTCCATCTAGTGATTTCCTATATCAGTCTAGTGTTCTGGACATGAGTCACATATCCCGAGTCCAAACAACCCCACTGAGGTAACTAAAAAAATAAGGATTGGATGTCATTCCCATTCATATCAGTATATATTGTACCAAAAAAAAAATATCAGTATATCTCTGTACTTTTTTTCTTTTTTTGTTTGGGGGGGGGGGGTTAATAATTCGCCTTCTCCCGGAATTTGGTGCAGTGAAGTGTTCTCTCAATTCCATAACAAGCATCACTAATAACTTGCAAATCCAAGGAGGTATGAGAGAATACTAGCCAAAAGGCGCAGTGTTATCAATGGGTCAGGGTTTAATCAAGTTAAAACCAAAAAATTTCCCCCCAGCATGTAGTAATAGTTTGTCTACAGAAAAACCTATTTACTCTATTTTATACTGTGGCCAATATGGAATTTCTGCAACTATGATGACCACAATGCTAGAATTGTATCCAATCCAATCTCTGGGCAGAGTGGGATCAAAGTTTGTTATTTCAATAAAAATTGCTCTTCTTTGTTTCTCTCCCAATTTGTCTCTGTAAAGCTTCTCTACCACCATCCATAACCATATCATCCTCTATAACCCACCTCAAATCCCATATACCAACTTACAATTCCTCTACACCCCCCCTAACCATCAACCAACCCTTGAAACATGATGACCCTAGCCTATCCAACCAATCAGCCACAAGCCACACAAGAACACATACAACTACACAAGGAGACTCACTGCAGCATTCAGATGCCAGCTTTGACAAATCCACTGATTATTCAATGACCAACATGCTTCAAGAAGGTAGAAACTTGATTAGTAGACGGTGATACAGAAGTTTCAAATATGAGAGTCAAGGAATTTAAGAGCATAGCAAAATGAGATGCCTGAGCTCGAACAAATCCTGCATCATCATTAAAAGTAGAGGGTTACTCTTTTTTTTTCAGAACTGGCAAAAGCACAACATTGCCTCAGCTCCACCCAAATCTCTAATGACAATGTTAACTGCCCTCTACCATTCAATTGGAACAGAGTCTCTCTCTGCAATTAAGTAAGGAGGTATCCCCTAATTCAAGATCAATCAAGTCTAAGAATGTCACTTGTTTTCTCTCCTATAATTCTTTTGACCAAGAGGAGATAGCAACCCACTCAACATTACACACTAGTTCAGCCATCCTTTTAATGTTGGCCATGGGGCCTTCAACCTTCTCTCAAGCCCTTTTACAACCGCCGCCGCCTCAGCAACAAGAGACTTCAACTTCTATCATAAAGTTTAGCTTCTTCATGCAGGTCTTGGTTCTTCAAAACAAATATATAAAACCCCTACCTTGTTTTATTTGAATTCTCATCTTGCAAAGCCATGTCAGCTGATATTACACCATAACCATCATCTGTCATCAAAAACAAAATAAACCTCCACGGAAATTGTGGAAAACACTTTTGGGATCCACGGATTCCAACTAAGAAGCAGAACGATAAGGTTGTCAAGGCAACTAGGTGATCCAAGGCGTTGGGTGGGTGCGCCCACAAGAAGGCGCCTTGGGTGTGCAATATATGACTATGTAATATAGCAATAATAACTTTATGGGGAAGTGTTTCTTGTGGGGGAGTGCAGCTCCTGCAAGTACATGGGGACCAATGGGAGCGTATAAGGAAGCATCAACTGGGAGTCATTTTGCATTTCATGGGGGTTGGGGTGGTCATTTCAACCCCATGTGTCTGAGCACAGGGGCCACACTCCCCCATTGAAACCATTTTTTACGTCTCAATCAATATTCGATTGATTGGTCCGAGGTTATCGACAAAGAAGATTTGTCTAAGTCACTTCCCTTTTTCTTTGCGAGTTCCGGGAATATCTCCATTCATTAGGGCCCAAGATCCACATCTATGAATTCAAAGGTCCGAATGATCAACTCTGCAATCAGTTGTTAGAATTAATGGTCCTAATCGTTCACTGAATAAATGGAAACACTTCTGATTGGTTAATCATGATATCTCCCAAAAAATTGAAATTCCTTGATGCAATGGAGAACCAATATCACCATTTTTGTTCAATAAGATACCCAAATGGATGATTGACTCATTCCATACTACAAATAATCGCAGGAAATCCTTTGATAACACTGATTCCTATTTCTCAATCAATATCCCACAATTGAGAAACTGGCCGACTCCCGCGAAAACCATTTCAACAGACTTCCATTGATATCTTCTTTCATCAAAGCAAATTGACTTCGATTCTTGAATAATCCACATCACTTCTGGTTCTATTGTAACAAAAGATTCCCTTTTTATGTGTAAATGCCCGTATCATTAATTATGATTTTACCTATGGACAATTCATTTCCCTAATTTTATATAATTATGCTAGCAACACGCCAACGTAGAAGCCATATCAATGCAATATGCTATGATTTTTCATATTAGATCATTATTAGCATGAAGCGTCAACAAGGAGTGATGTAGATAAGTCACTTGGGCTTATTTTATCGCAAATAAGCCTTGGGTTGTGTTATATATGTGTTGGGCCTTTGATTCCATGGGTTTTCTTTGAAATAGGCCACTTTAATGGACCTAAAATATGGGTAGAAGGTAAAAAAACTGGATTTACATTAGTTTAGTTAGTTGCTATTTAATTCAATAAAGGCCCATTAGGCCATTGGTTGGTTGTAAAGTCCTATGTGGACTATTAGTTAGTTAGTTATACTCCATGTTGGAGTCATAAAGTCAAGTCCTAGTCCTATTTTGAATTCCTAGTTGTAGTAGGAATGTCTAGTCCTATTGGGAAACTAGCTCCTAGTTGTAGTAGGAGTGTGTAGTCCTATTGGGAAACTAACTCCCAAGTAGTTTGATTGCTATTATGCCCTCTATAAATAGAGGAGCCTATGTACTCATAATTGGAGACTTGAATGAATGAATTATTGAGTGATTACTCTTTAGTTAAAAAAACTGTTATTGAGAGGTGAGATGCCTAAACCTTTGAGGGGTGTGATACCCCAAAACCTGAGGGGTGAGATACCCATTCCTTTATTCTCTTTCACCCTTCTCAACCCTCCATCAATTCTTTTTTTTCTATTTTTATTTTTTGTTTATTGTTATTAGAAGATCAGACCTGTTAAAGCATACAAAATCAGAATCATCCAGCCAAAGAGTTCTTGTTCTTGAAGCCAATTGACCCACATTGCTACCCAAGTTTGAGATATGATCTACAGATCCTTTGGAGGACTGGTTCTATACTCTAAGAAGATCAATCGATCATCTCTTGAAGGTTATCTGAAGAAGACAAGTTGATGTTCCTGCAGAATTCTTCACATTCTCTCTCTTAGGTCTGAAAATCAAGAAAGTGCGTAATTCCATATCCAGCCGTCAGAAGCCCTTCATATTTGGGGATTTTTGTGCCCTCCCTAGGGACTATCTACACCCAAAAGTACAGCTCAATCGGACTCCCACAGACCTGGCCGCACCTTCCTCTCTCCAGCTCTATAACAGGTCTTTCTCTCTCTTATCGGGTTAGGTTTTGGGCTGGTTTTGCTCCTATATGGGTATTGTATCCTGGAGGATTTATTTGATGGTATTATTTCTTTGTTTCTTACTCCTATTTGTATTGTTTAGGGTTATAAATTGCTGAATTAGTTACTTGTAATCTACTCCTGCATTAAGGAGTGTCTTTGCCTTGTACCCAAGAAAGAGCATGGATACCTAGGTGACGCCTATCATAAAACACATAGAGAAGTAATCTGAGTTTGACATACATGGCAAATAGAACCCCTAACCACATCCAACTAGAAGAATACATGCCACAACAACTCCCATGGTCCAATAATGCAATGGATGTAAGAATAGGAGGTGCAAACGAGAGAAATAATTAACAAGAGAGATCTTCATTACCTGTGGCTAATTAAATACCAACTTAAAAGGAAAATAAATACAATAGCTCTCTTTTCCCGTAAGGATCAATAAAAAAAATTAACCCAACCAGCAAAGATGACTAACTAGGGAAATATCGTCACTAGGGAAAAATTAAACCAATCAGAATCATTCTACAACCGAATGCAATAGTGTACATAAAACAATAGTCCAATACTCTGAAGTTTAAAGCAGTCAATGTTAATTGATCAAAATATCAAGAATCTGAAAGGACTCCGTTATTGTAAATTAAAAAGGATATAGGAGAATTGGTTGCTAATTATATCAATGCGTTGAACATGAATTTTCCATTCACTGCTTCAAAAGCTATTCATAATTTGTGCTATGTCATTTCCCAGAAGTTTAAGCTTTGAAATAAGTTGAAGCAATTTATTCTTAGTGAGCTTCTACATAAATTGTAGAGCTATTATAGCCAAATAATATATAACAAGAAGGGGTGAAGGACTAAAATACCAACCTTCTTGTTACTTGCTGCATCTTCTGCTTGTTTGACCAAGGCCGTACCTTCGGCAGTAACATGCTGCATTATGGAAGAGTCAGTAAGGATGAGAACTGAGATAGATAACATGTTCAGAAGCAGGGTTTCAAAAATCGGTGAATCAGGCTGGGAATTGTCCGATTTGACTAAAAATCAGTTGGGACTGATCCTGATTTCTGCTGTTCTGAATCGGAACGGCCGATTACAATCTGATCTGAAACGGAATCGACAGGGACCGATTCAGTCACCGAGTCCTTTATTAAACCCTGTTCAGAAGCCAATTATTTATATTTTCAAAAGAAATGTGAGCAAAGAGCTACCACACCTGTTTAAATATATTGGAAACAGGGTCTAGTCCGCGAGGAATTCTACAGAAGAGCCTATACATCCGTGACAAATCATCCACCTAAAAAGCATATCAATATAGGGTAAATATGATCTTGCAAAATTGATTAAAATGCTCCATATATATATATATATATGTGCGTGTGTGTGTGTGCGTGTGCAACTTCTTGTCACCAAAGTGGTGAACTAAGAATTCTAACCCTCTTTTGTTTGCCCCTTGTCTTATTCCCAAAAAAATTATTTTATGCAGAGGAAAAAGGGTTTTGAAAAAGTTGAAAGTTACTTAATATATTATTTATGTGAAATGACAGGATTTACCTTCATAAAAAAAAATGTAATAACTTAACAAGCAAAAAGGTAAGGTTACAATTTCTTAAGTTCATCACTTTGGTTAAACACATCATCATCCTGCAAATGGCAAAAGATAAAAAGTTTGAATTATCACATAACAAATTCCAATATATACCTTGTCATCTCTAAGCAAAGCATGGCATCCAGAGTGTTCCTTTTCAAGCAACTGGTTTGTATACACGGACAACAACTCAGTTTGCACTTTCTACATCAATAAGTCAATAATAAGTCAGTCCGAAATAAATAAATAAAAAAGTTCAGATTCCTCCTATAATGTAGAGGCTCACCAATATCTTCTATTGCATATCCCATTATTCCCCATTTTAAGCCTAGAAAGGGGGAAAATATTCAGGAACAAACCTCTAACAATTTCTGCTCGCTGCTCAAATGCAAGTAATGAGAAACCCGATCCTTCTCCCGTTTCAAGCACTCCTCAGCCTGAGCTATGCCAGATAAAATATAAGCAATTTTGGATATACAAAAATAACAAATTTACAATCAGCAGAAAAAGAGAAGGTAGTGGTTACCTTCAACATATAATCGGGACAAGAATCTTCCAGAATCCAATTTGAAGCCTTACGAGAATAATAAGCACCAGTATCTTCAAGCATGGCTGCTTCAAAGTCATTATCATAACAATCCATGCTTCCCATTCCAATTTCAACAAAGATATCTAGAACATTCTTCAATAACGCTCGGTCAATCTGTTCTCCCTCTCGCTCTTGATCAATCTGACACAAACAATTGGTAAGTAACCATGGAAGGAATTAGGAAAGAAATAAACATACATGTTTAAACCGTAAAATCAACATACCAAGGAAATTACAGCATCTCTGACCTTCCCATTTATCTCCTTGTACACCTGAATCAAAGATAACAAGGAAATAGAACACTTCATCACAATACATTTTAAAAACACACAACAGAACTGAGGGCAAACAGAAAGTAAGCTCTACCCAAGAAGACTACCAGAAAATATTAATGATGTGGAAAAAACATATGCTTAGTTTTTTTTACCAGATCACGGAAGCAAGTCAGCCCAACTTCATTTAGTGCAGGAAGTGATCTCCGAGCAATGAAGTATCGATCAAGATAATGGAAGAAGCGTGAAAGCCACCTGACCATAACCTTATGATTTGACCATCTTTTCACAAGCTCCCTCAACATAAATTCATCATGCTTCTCCCTTAAAGAAGGCAATACCTAGAATAGCAAAAAATATAAGAAGGCAAGTGAAGCACAGTGTAATTAGATGATTCATACCCTGATATTCAATATTGGATAACTACTGTCGACTTAAAAAAACAAAAACAAAAGGTCCTGTCAAATTTGAGTTCCCAAATAAGATACTGCCTTGATCATCCTAATGACGGTCAAGTAAAACATATAAACTTCATTCTCCTCCCAAATTAATGGTTGTGCTGCCACTAATTCGACACCAGCCAAAAAATGTTACGAAGTTGATGGAACTTCGCAGGAACTCACTTTCCCACCATTCAAGAACCAATCATTGATATCTATTTTCTTTTTAATATATAACCAAAATTTTACCAAGCAAAAGAAGGAAGAATAAACTCAATTATGGGCTCCAAGATTATAAATTGCCCTAGCCCTAATAATGATAGTTGGAGAAAAGTTTTAACTCTCCAGCCATTGCACAGTTAGTGCTACCACCAGTGTCCAACAAAAGAAGAAATCAGATTTGGTCAATAAAAGTTTCATGTTAAGGAAGCCACACAGTCCAGTTTTCTCCAGCTATCTCCCCACATCTCATAAGTCATAATGCAACCTAGTGTTCCAAAACTTTGATGCATAAAGTGATGAAAATCCAAATATAAAGAAGTGGCAATTTTGTAATTATTCATAAGAGTTTGACCCTTTGGGTAAGAAATTGAATATAGGGACAAAACAGTAAATTAAATCAAAGGGGAGGATGTTTCTGGGATTTCAGAACATAAGAGGGATAATACAAAGGGTAGTGTTGGTAATAACAGCCATAATATGTAAGCCCTTATTTGCAATTTCTGGGACTGTTCATCTTCTTCCTCTCATCAGAACTGGTAGGGCAGTAGAACCAGACAGAAAAGTCAATCGGACTCTCTCTCTCTCCTTGAGTCCAAACCCCATGAAACTTTAGGACAAGGTATGCAATCCACTACTCTCTTGAATCCAGCCCACTATAATCCCAAAATCAAGGAATATTTTGCTTAAGAAATTGCTGAAACAGAATCTAAAGGTAGAGTAAAACTTAGCAATGGTTTAGATTTTGTCCTTTCAGCAAAGGGAATTTTGGGAGACAAAGATCTAAGGTTTAGATCGCCATAAACTAACAGTTCTAACCCCTTACAATCAGTGAGTTCTATTGATCCCCATGTCAAGAACAGAGAAACAGTAATAGTTTGAAATAACCCAAACAGGAAGAATAATAAAGAGGAACAAGAATGTAGAAAGAATAAAATAATAACAAAATTAACAGACGTTTATTAGAGGAAATCAGACCTGGAGGATGAAATATTAGGAAAAAAAAACACCCCAACCTGGGAGTAAGGAAATAACAACAATCGAAATCCGATTTTGTGATCTCACTGCAACCAACTTAACCCAAATCAAATTTTATTCCAATCTGTGATGGGGAACCTGGGTCACAATACCCTATTTGGGTTTGCTTATGGTCCCACCTAGATACTAAATAGCTCCACAATACAAGGGAATGGTAATTTCGTAATAATCAAGTATATATAAGGGGTAACATGGTAGCCCCAAATAAAGTAATGGGCAAAAGAGGAATTAGTTTATTGAATGAGGGCAGATTTGGACACAAACATAAGGTATGGGACGAAAAAGAAGTAATGAAAGAAGGGTAAATCTGGAAAAAATAAAATAAAAGAAGCATTAAGGGAGAGATGTGAAGTCGTCTTCAACCTTGGAATGACCTGCAACTAACAGAAAGCCAATCTCGGTTTGGGATGGAGAACTCCTTGGGCTGGAACCCGACGACCTTGCAACTTTGGGGCAAGACTCCCAATCCCAAGCCCTACTAATTCAAAGCAACAGCTAATTTAAACAACTACCCAAGAAGCAAAGAAAGCTTCTGGAAAGATGGTCAGGCGGTAGTTACTGTTTGTACCTACATCCCAGATTTGTAGCTCTTGATGGGGAGCTGACTGGGGATAAGAGTCTGGAGTTCGACTCGTACTAGAAAGGCAACCTAATTCCTAGAACATCTGATCATCCTCGGCTGAAGACCTAGAGTTCCAGCAACCTCATTTCAGATCAGAGATTCAGCCAGTACACGGTAGAAAAGGATAACGGTAGAGAGAGCAGGTAAGGAAGAAGAAGAAAGGAGGAGGAAGAGACAGATCAGGGGTAAGAAGGGGGACTTGCACAGGCACAGCCACCAGGCTTCACAACTCGCAATTTCTTTCTATTCAATATATTCCCAACAATGGAGATTACACCATATATAAAAAGAAATAAAAGACTCTTAACAATAAAGACTAACTCTCTAACTAGGAAACTTGGAAAACAAAAATATGATGTCCTAATTAACTTATCCAACTAAAAGATATTAAATAATAAATATTATAGATATTCTACTGAACCAAAAGACCCAAATTGGACCCAGTTCATCTCCATCCGGATTCCCAAATGGGTTCGGGCCAATCAACGAAAGCGCTCTTACATCAATCTGTAACCCTATGGGTACATGCTGGTATTATATATAACTCAAACTAACCTCTAATCATACGAAAGCTGAAATAGACTATGAAACTAACTCAATCTCCTACCAAGACATCAGCTTCTTGTAATAAAAAAAATTTTTTTAAAAAATCAAAAATCAAAAATAAAAAATTACAGAAATAACCCCCAAATTAAAAAGGTAAATCCCATAACTATCCCTATTGGACCACAACCAGGTTTGGACATGGTTCTTCTCAGCCTGGGTTTTTCCGGTCCAGCCATGCAATTGAATCAGCCCATCTAGATTCAATTCATTTCCCAGATAACTACTGAAATACCATAGAGAAATAAACTATCAAATATACTTAAGAATAGAGCTTCAATTAATATGGGCCATCTTTTCCAAGTCAAAGCTGACTACTCAATCCATGACACAAGTACCTGGTTTCACGTAAAAGACCAACCAGAAAAATGATAGGGTTTAAACTGCCAGGCCATAAGCTGTGGATCCATGATAAGAAAAATGGATGCCTATCTTTTATGCCTCTTCATTCTTAATAAAAGCGAGCAAGGATTCTACCTTGGACATTTCCATTGCTACTTTAAGGGAAATTGCCAATGCTTTTCCCATGTCAATCCAGTCCCAAGCAAAAATGCAAGGTTGAATCAAGTTACAAAAGTTGACCAAATTCTATTTACAAATCTAAACTTAGCCTATTGAAGCGATCTGCAATGATAAGTAGAAACAAGGCACCACATATCCCTGAGGGGGTAGCTCAGTTGGCAAGGACAGGGTTCAACTCTCCTTAAGGCCTCCCTATCCCCCAACCCCCCCCCCCCAAAAAAAAAGGCTCCACATCTTCACCTAATTATGCTAGGTAACGGACTAGGCCTGAGCAGGAGAACCTAGAAGTAAACACTAACATCAACTTGTTGAGGCAAGAAGTAACTAAGTAAACAAGTGATTGCCAATTTGGATAATTGTACAACGGCGACAAGTACAGAATCCTACAGCTACTTTAGAAGGCAGAAGCTTTGAACGAGAAGAGCACAATGTTAATGAACACAATTAAGTGACAGTTAACACAAGCTGATGAAGGAGTCAATAAGTGTAAGAGATCTTCTAGTCACTAGGGTACGAATTAGATTTGAACATATAAAATCATTATCCCAAAATGCTACGACAGTAGAATACAACACATGGGCCTCTAGAAAAAAAAATGCAATCAAATTATTACGTACGGCAATCCATACCATAGTAGATTACTGCTAATTAGAATTACAAAAAACATGAGTTCACATAGATTATGCACAACTTCCTCACCGTTGAAGTAATGTAATCTTCGAAGGACTCTTTGTACTTGTCATACAGCTGTTGAGAATAATCGTGAGGGGGCTTCTGAGTGCACATGTTGTAGATGGTTCTGTTTTCAATTAATGAAAAATAATAAACCCATTAAACAACAGCACCGTTTAAAGGTAATAGCTTACAGAAAGTGAAGAATGAAGTAAGAAGGAAGGAAACAAAAGAAATCGAATGGATGGTTACGTGTAGAGCATCATGTAATCCTCAGAGCTGAACTGAGGCTCAGGAAGTCCTTCTAGAATGTTCTTGAGCTTTGTAATACCCTTCTGCATGAACTCCCATCCTTGCTCTAAGTCAATTGTTTTGCGTTCCGGCATCGTCATGTTGCCAGGCTTTAGACTTGCGATTATATTCTGCAACAAATTGAATTCATACATTAAAACATCGTAAATTGGTATCCTACCAGTTATCAAACGGCACAAAAGCAATATAAACCGTAACAACCCTTAAATTCAGCATCCCTTTAAAACCCCCAGTTGATGCCACGGAGACAAACCCTAGATTTTATCCATAAACGAAATTAAAAAAAAAAAGAGAGAGTGAGAGAACAACACCATGTGCTGATCAGAACCCACCCGCAGCTGATATAATACCCTAATCCAACTTTAGGTCGTCGAGAGCATACGTATTTCACCTTTTTTTTTCGATTTCTAGCTTAAATCTCCGATCAAGTGAGATGCGATCAGAATTTGAAAAGTAAGATGATATGAAATTCGATGAATACATACAAACTGGTAAAAAAACGATGAGATCGAACAAGCAACATATACAAAACACAGCACACAAAAAAAAAATTATGGAAACAATGAACGAAACTAATAGAAAGAAAGAGATGAGGAATGGGAACAATACCTGGTTTGAATACGAATACGAACACGAACCCTAACCCTAGAAAGAAAACAAAAACCGATGAGGAAGAAAGCGGTGGAGAAGCATTAAACGGAAGTAATGGAGACTACGACGCCGCCTTTTAAACTAATAAAATAGATGGCTGAGAGAAATCTAAGAAAGCAAATTGATGATGGGAAGGGAAAGAAGCTTTGGGTGAATTGGGTCTCTCCCTATCCCTATCCCTATCCCTTCCCTCCTCTCCTCTCCTCTCCACTCCTCTCCTTTCCAATTCGGTCTCTCCTTCTCTCTCTCTCTCTCTCTCTCTCTCTAAATTTAGTAGATTTCTCCTTGTTCGATCATGAGTTCATATGACTTCATGAGTCACGACTCACGACTAATGACTTTTAGCTTAATCAAAATACAGGTTTTCTGCTCATTAATCATTATCTAATTTATTTTAATTTAATTCTCACCGTAAATATTTAATTTAATTATTCTGAAATATGATAATATGAATTTACAAGAATTTTAAACTTAAGCTGCGTTTGGTAATGTTTCAGAAAAACAATTATGGATTTTTTTTTTTCGTTTTATGATAACAAAAAAACGGAATAAAGCGTTTGGTGCATTTATTGTGTGTGTGTGTGTTTTTTTAACAACAAGTGAAAAAAAAAAAAAGAGAGGTATAAACGAAAATTGATGGAACGACAAAAGGTAGTTCTGCAATTCCGTTTTTGTTAAAAAAAAAGAAAAAAGGCATTTTAATACAAAAATTGAAATTTCCGTTTTTGACACGAAACATCGTTTCTAAAACATAAATGTTAACAAACATAGCCTTAGAATAGGGGGTCAAATCGAAGGCATTACATTGGATTGGATTGGAATAAGTTCTAAGAACCCTAGAAATCGGCTGGTTCGAAACATCTAGAATTGGGATCAATCACAGCTAATTTCAATCCAAATTGATCGATTCAATTCCTGTTTTCTTTTAAACAGTGATAAACATAGTCAATTTATGATTTGTTAGTAACAATAATGTTATTAGTTATGATTCGGACAAATCAACTCAAGTCCAGTAAAAAAAATAATAAAACCTGTCAAGAGTGATTGCTATTAGATCTAAAGTTCATATCAATACATGATAGGAGACACCTTATAAAAATAGATAGATATAGACAATACTTGTGGTCTACTGAGCAGGAAAATTACTTTCATATTTTATTTTCTTCTGAGTTTTCCCTGAGAATTTGGGCATCTGGGCCTTTGGGTTTGTGTTTGGATAGAATTCCGTTTTCTTCACTTCCCAGTTTAATATTGTACATGTTTCTCTCGTGTAACCTTTGTACCAATGAATCTTTATCTTTGTTCCACACTTCGATCATACCCTATTACTTTCTGTGGTCACATAGGAACATGATTGTTATAGGGCCCCATACCCCCAATCCCATGTTTGTAAGAGAGGTTTCTGATGCGAAGGCAATAGGATTGTTGATTGAAATGTAGACGATCGTTAAACAAGGATGGGAGGTGAATAGGATTGTTACTGATGTGAATGGATTAGAAATTTTGTCGATAAAGGAGAATTTTTTGAAGTTGCCCATGGCCACTTTTTCCTTTAGGATAAAACTAGACTATTTAATGACTATACTTTTTTGTGTACAAAGTGGGGATATGACATTTTTTTGGTAAAAAGTGGGGAAATGACATTAGGGGCGGTTAAAGTTAAGGCATACAAGGCTATGCAAGACAAACACTGTTTTGTAAATTTCTTCTAATATTTTAACTTTTTATTTCGAATAATAAAAGAAAATACATGATATAAGACACAAACATAGCCTATGTAAAGAAAATTGGGGAAATAGTTCGGCCATTTAGTCGTCTTAGCTCAATAGGTAAGAGTATGTGGCATGTGTAACAAATGATGTGAATTGAAATTATATAAACACATGATGTGGGTTGAAGTCATAAAGACAGCTCGTGTAACGCTTGTGTAACATTATGTGGCTTGTGTAATACATGATGTAGACCTAGGGGAAGGGAAACACTATTACTGGACACAATAATAGATCAAAGTAAAAATCGGACTGGATTGGGCCAGTCCATACTGGGTTAGGTTGACCCTTGTAATCGGGATAGATGGGGTTTGGGCCATCAGGGCAAAACTGACATCCTTAGTTGCAGCTATTGAAAAGGGATGGGGTGGAAGAAACATGGACTTATAGAGTGTGTATGGCAACATTCAACCCCAATTTTTTTGTTGGGTGTTCTTGTGTTTTTTTGGAATACATTTGGAATTGACCATGTATGCGATGTTCGCTCTAGTTTTTTTGCCTTTTTCAAAATGAACAGGAAAAAAAAAAAAAAAAAAAAGAGACCCAATATGATAATTAGAGAAGAACGCTACCTAGTCACATGGATCTTACACCATCGTAGGGGCCAATGTGGGAGTGCACAACGGCATTAAGAATTTTTTTTGTCTATAGTGCAGGGCAATCATTTCGTCCTCTCTCTCTATGTTTGAGTGTAGAGGCTACACGAGTAGACAAAGTTCTTTTCCCCTAATAATTAATGAGGAGAACTCTAATAAAAAAATGAGAAAATGTTGGGTATGCCGCCGATATCAAGTATACTAGCATCCATTGTGTCTATCTCTATCTTTCATTTTTTTTAAATGACCCTTATATCCTTCCTGAATGATACTCCATCATGTGTTCCTATTGGTGCTATCCGCTAGCATACTTGATATCGGCGGCATACCTATCCCTCTCCCTAAAAAAAATTTAATAAATAGATTTTTTTTTTTTGGGTCCATGTGTGTAGGGACTGCATCAGCATATGACCAATGAAAACACACTTGGAAACATCAATAGGGTGGTGAGTAAGGATGTGAATTTGTAACCAAAATCGTTTATCTAAATCGAACCCATAGTTATCAATTCGGCCGAATAATTCGAACCGAATTTTTCCGAATTCTATAAAAAATTCAGACCGAATCCGAATTAAAAATAAAATTCTTTAAAATTCGTGACTTTTTCCAAAATGAATATAAATCGCGAATAATTCGGACTGAATCCGAATTAAACCGAATTATTCGGTCCATTTAAACATTATTTAAAAAAAAAACCAACAAAAAAAAATAAAAAAACAATAAAAAAAAAAACCCCCAATAAGATTTTTTGACCGCTTTTTTGACCGAATCCTTAAATTAATCGTCCGAATTATTCCGAATAATTCTCCGTCCAAATAATTCCCGAATCCGAATTTGCTAACTATGATCGAACCGATCCGTTTACACCGAAACTGTAAAACCGTTTAGTAAATGGTACGGTTATGGTTTCAAGTTTCAGGCCGATTAGCTAAACGGGTCGGATCGGTTTAAACCGCGGAACCCGTTGGTTTCAAACCGAATTGAAACCATTTAAATCGAACCATTTAAAACCGTTTAAACCGATCCGATTAATCCGTACAACAATTAAATAAAGAAGAGACAGTAATCCATATAACAATTAACAATTAAATTAAGTGTCCATCTTGCTTTGGTATGATTTATTGCAATTCAATTCAAGTTTAGGCTTTAGATCATGAACTTGTAATCCATATATGTTACTATGTTATTATGTTATCATAGATGGGGTGTTTTGGCTGAACCACTTGTCATTTTAATATTTTATGCTGTAGAAGGCTGGATTTGGATGTTGTATGATATTAGTTATAAATGTTTGAGAATGACAAAGAAATAGCACTAGATTATCAAATTAAAACATACCATCGTAAATATAGAATCTCTTATTTGTGGTTGTCAATTATTTTTTGATAAGCTTATGATATTCAATTTAGAGATAGTTTCAAGTTATAACAAACCGATTGTGAACCATTTTACAAACCGTATAGAATAAACTAAAACCGAAACTGTTTAAAACCGTGAAACCGATACCGTTTAGAAACCGTAAAAACCAAAACCGTTTACTAAACGGTCACGATTTCAGAAAATGGAACCGTTCAGTAAATGGAGCGATTATGGCTTTAGTCAAATAAATGTGAACTGAACCGATCTACACCATTTAAACCGAAACCAAACCAATTAACACCCTTAGTACTGGTGAGCATTTTTATTTTGCCCGCCTCTCTCTTTGGGCACAACTCCTACACTCATGGACATAAAACATTTTCTCTAATTAATAACATGAATCTTAACTCTCTCTATACCATAAAACATTTTTTTATTTTTTTTTTAGTTCTTAAAAAAGGAAAAAAAGAAAAAAAAGAAAGGAAAAAAAAGAGAGGTATTTCTAACTAAATTACTAATTTGGAATACACAACTCATTTTCCACCCACTCCATTTTTTTCCATCAAACAAACGGGCCCTTCATCTTATACCCTTTATTCGGTTCTTCCTTTTTCCCCCAACGTCTTACCTCCGTAATCACCTTCCAGATCAAATTAAAATTTCTATTTTGATGGAGATATCATCCATGAATTCCTCTGGCTAGATTGCTAGAGTTGGGATTTGCCGCTGCTGCGGCTACAAACAGGAGAGATTGCTCCCCAGGATTTGCAAGTGAAGCACTAGGGATCAATGTGAAGGATCGACAACTTGACCCATCATCGTGAGAAGAACAATTCAAACAACATAAAGGCACAGAAGCCGAAGATGAAAGATTCAGAGGTAAATAATGGTTTTGGCAATAGACACCGTGATCTCATTGACTCTGCTAACTCCATTGTCCAGATGTAATGCTCCTGTGAGTCTACCTCCACCAACATTACAATTATCTTTGAAGGAATCTGCTCATTCTCTGCTGCTGCCATTGCTGGATCTCCCAAGTTGATACCTGATCCTTTGAGGCTTCAGGCTTATGGGATCGCTAATCGTGTGAGGTACCTCATCGATACGCCAGAGAACATATGGGGTTGCCTTGAAGAATCAATGTTTTTGGAGGCTGCAAATAGATATCTCAGGGCCACTGTTGGTGAGCATCCGTGCTGACAAGGCTTTCCTGTCCAATTTTCCTCTGCTTCAACACCAGTGGCAGATTGTTGAGAGCTTCAAGGGCCAGATTTGGAAAGGTTGATGGATCAGGGGCTTGGCACTGCATTATATGTGGACGCATTTGCTGCCATTGCTGTCATTGATGAGCTGGATCCTAGGCATATTTTGAGGTTGTTCTTGGATTCAAGGAGGTCGTGGATATCGCAGAAACTAGGTATGTGGATCTGGAGCTTGTCAGTTCTGTTGTTTCAGTCTTTTGTGATGTATTGTGGATAATTCAGCTTAGTCTTGGACAAGTAGGAGAATTGTTTCTACAGGTCTTGAACGATATGCCTTTCTTTTACAAAACTATACTGAGTTTCCCTCCAAGTTCCCAACTGTTCGGCCCACTTTTGCCACAGATGGAATTAAAGACATCTTATATCCAGCAATCAAGCTCTTTTTTGCCCTTAATCCTGCTTCTTATTTACCTTTTCAAAGCATTGGCTGCCTTTCTTTTCTGTTTCCTATACCTTCTAATCATTTCATTTCCTAGATGACATTTTATTCACTTTTTGCAAGGGAAACTCTTCACCTGCTTCCATCTTTTCTATTATGTTTTTCTTTTTTAATTTCCTGATATCTCCTGATATTACAGTTTTTTGATAATCATTTATTCAGTCATATTGGTTGCTTTGATGCTTATCAGTTTGGCATCATTGTCTTGAAAATTCTGAGCTATCTTTCGATACAATGTAGATTATGAGCTATCTTTCAATTATTATGTCTTACTACTCCTAGATTCTTCATGCTGCTCAATGGTTTCTAATTGTCCGTTTTCCTCATGATGGTGGGGTTCAGTGCACCAGCACTATCGTCAAGTGGACATCTAAATCATCTCTTCCAATGATCTAAGATGATAATTCTTCCTAAAGCTCTTGGAAGACAAATTTGAATGGCGAACTCTTTCGGCTCTGTTTGGTTGCAATGGGAATTAAAGGGTAGTGAAGTGAAATTTTCATACTTTAAAAAGAAATATTTATAATCATTACCCATATGATTGTATAAACTATTTAATTTTTTTAACCATATTTAGTAATGATATATTTTACATGTAATTTTTTTTTTTTACATATTATAGCGAAGGGATTTGGATGCAAAGTAAAGTGAAATTTTGTAACCAAATATGGAATGATTTGAAGTTAATTTTAAAGTCACATGGGTAATGATTACATATATTTCTTTTGTAAGTAGTAAAATTTCATTTCCCTTCCCTTTAATTTCCCTTACAACCAAACATAGCCTTCCAAAGCTTGATTTTGATGATAACTTGAGTTTCGGGGTTGCTGCACCATTTTTTAAATCTTTCATTTAGGTAAAGGCCCAACTTTTTTTTTTTTTTTCCTTTTTTCCTATCATTACGTTGTCTTTGTTATATATATATATTTATAATATATATATATATATATATATATCATACTTCATATAAAAGCACGAAGTGGCAAATCTTTCAGTTGACAATTTTACCCTTTTTTTATTATATTTTTTCTCTATTCCTTTTTATTTTCTTAAATTATTGGTATCCTTTATATTTTTATAAATTTTTATAATACTTAAATACTCTCTAATTCGAATTCCTTTATTACTCTAATATCTCATGTCACGTCTCTTCTCTATCTACTTCCCATTTCTTTTGAAACTCTTGCCCCTTTCTCTATCTCTCTCTCTCCCTCTCGTGGTCTCTCATGGTCTCTCCTACTTTCCCTTTTTTCTTTATTTGCACATGCATAGCCTCGCTTCCCCTCTATCACATAGACCCTACGCATTCAGAGCCCAATCGATCAATGAATTGTTTCCAACAGCTTGGAAGCCAAGAAGAACATCAGATTCAGAAATTCCAAGATCAAAATGTCTCTTTATCTGAAATTCTAAGCAGCGAAATTGAACTTCTGATTATCTATTTGATCTCATCAACTAACCTATGATGAAGCCTTCGACTTAGCCTCACTCTTGGTTCATGTTAACGGGAACTGTAAGCTAAGAAAGTTCCTTGGGGCCTATATTGTTATTCATGGTCAGTCCGATGCACTTTGGCAAAATATGCAACTAATTTATCCCGAAATCTATTTATCAATTGATGATTAGAGGGTTTTCGTTTGGATTACACTGATGATCTCTGCATCCGGCATTCGATCTTCACCATTGATTTGGTAAGATTTTCACTTTTCTTTTTTAATTTTAAGATGGTATTTCTCATCGTATATTAATTTATTTTTTTTGGTTAATTCTAATTCCTCCAGATTGTGGGGTGAATATGGTTAATGCCATCTAAAATGATGAAATCAATGATCTGATGTGTTATGAAATCAATGATCTGATGTGTTATCTTTCACCCAGCAATTTAAATTTCATTGTTCTGTTTATCTCTCACTTTATTCTTCTATTGCATATGTTAAGGTTTTTTTTTTTCCTAAGCTCTCATATCGAGTCTGAATGGGTTTCTTGGGTTCTCTTAATTTAACTTTACCTTTGTTCCTCAAAAGTTTCTTCTATAATATATTTATCTACTTGTTGAAAAGGTTTAAAAATAAAGTTATTAATGACTTCCCTCTTTGAAGGTATTGACAGTTCTCAAAATTCATCAGTAGTAAATTTCACTTAAGTCTCAAAACCTAGATTTTGTTGTTCTATTTCCTTGTTAGTACAGATGGGCTTGTTACGTTTTCCTCAAATGAATGATTAGATTAATTATGTTGTTAAGTTGCTTGATTCTCCTATAGGCTAACACCTTAGCATTTCTTGGAGTTGGATATAAAAAAATATGGAAAGTAATAGGATACTTTAGCTACAATTAAAATCAATCCAGCCATGGGTGGAACCTGAAATTTCATTAGTTGATCTTTACATGACAAAAGTATTATTCCTCTATATTTTGGTTGTTAGTTTACTTGATCCTTCTCCATTTGATAATTAATTGATTTTATTTTTCTTGTGCATTGTGATGTTTCACGTGTTGTGGCTACCCAGATTTCGAGCCATGATGCCAGCTTCTTGTGCAAAGGGGATGTGGCCTTAAGCAAACTTATCCTAGAATCATCAACTTCTAGCCGCAAAATTTTCATTTGGGAAGCTTTTTGTGAATCTTGAGGCAACAGTAATAGAAATGTAGATTGACATCAAAAGTCAAGTATGATTCCCAGAGGATACTGAAGCTTGCTCTGATCAGGTTTGGCCTCAATTTGTGTTCCAGCTACTTACCAGGTGAGTTCACACGTCCAATGTTATAATTTTCTGATTTCATTAGTGAACCTCCTGAATGTGACTTGTTTACTATGATGCCTACTCCTGATTGATTTTTGATTCTGTTTTTATTGGACATGTACTTGAGTTGTATCCCATTTGTGAATGGCTCTGTTATTAGTGATTTTGATATGGACTTTTAATGGCAATGTTATTACCATTTCTGGAATATGTACATGGAAAAGTGCTTTTTAATATTGTGTTAGTATACTTTGAAAATTCAGAATGAAGTCATGCAATTGATCTGTGGATGAGAAAATTTGATCAACATGCCTATTTTTTTTCTCCATTTTTCTATGTAGAGGTCCAAGGGCTAATCTTTACATGGATTTGAGGATGGCAAAATTTGTTTTTTTCCTTAAGGTGAGGGCAACTTTTCCATTTCAATGTCATGTTCTATTATGTGGATATGAAAATTAGGATTAGTCTCCTCATTACCTAGCTAAAATGCAAGAACTGCCACATTAAACAACATGAACATTTGAGGTAGACCTATCTAATTTTTGACTTTCTGCTGCACCAGTTAGCCACTTTGACCTCTCTCTCTCTCTCTCCCTCCTGAATGTAACTTTTTAATTTATAAATTCCTCTCTTTAATAAAATACAACAAGAAACTCTGGCCGCTTGCTAGAAGGAGACCTCAGGATTTTGATATTATATTTGGTATGTATTTTTTGACGTTGTTTTCACATTTCCTTCTCAAATTATCAATATTCTTGCCTTCTCTAAGAATTTGCAAAGGCTTTGTGGCAAAGATGCTGATATCATTGAGGAAGTAGCTAAAATTCAGGTATGTAAATTCCAGCTCCGTATATCCAAAGTAGATTGCTTTCTAATAGAAGATACATATGACTACTGCAATGATATTCACCAGTACTACATTAATATTGTTCAATGCTTGCCAAAATCTGGAATGCTGGATTTGTTTTCAAAGAAAATTCATTTGTTCTGGCATGTAAGAAGCTTTCTTCGCCATTAAGAACAAAATTTGTATCTTCAAGTGATCACTCTAGAAATATAACAGGGAAACCCAATCCAATTTATGAATCTTTGTCTCTCGTAAAACACTACTTCAACTTTCTTATCCCTTACCTAAGAACAAAAACGAGTTCTTTGAGGTTGAATCCAAATCCCTACACACTCCACATTAGAAGTCTCATTCCTGAGATGGAGGGAAATCCCAAATTAGATTCACTTCCCCAACTACACCAATGAATCCAGCACAACCATAGATTCAGCTTTTTTCCCCTCCACTTTTTTCTGAAATTTCTCTTAATACTCAGAAAGCCTGTTCATCTCTTTTCATAAAGGTAGCTCCAATCCTATTACTGATCAAAATTCAGCTTCCATGACCTCAGATACAACTCCACTCCTAATCTACCCATCACGTTGTTGGACACTTCTATTATCCCATTCTATAATGTCTAAATCCTCCCACCCATTATCATCATACCTCCCCTCCCCAATTCTTTCACTTCCTTCTTCATGAAACCCCTTTCTCCCTCCTATCCCATACTCTCTCTCTCTCTCTCTCTCTCTCTCTCTCTTATTCTACAACAAATATTGGTGGTGGTTTTTCTGAAATCGCAGTTTTCCAAGCACTCTGTTTCTTTGTTCCTTGGTTATTCACTGGTTTTATCTGGAAAAGATTTTCTTCATTTTTCAGCCGACTCTATTTAGTTGGGAAAAGTCCGAGTTATAATTTTGCCAATTGTTTTCCTTACCCACAACCAATTCACAAAGAAAACGCTCTGAATAATGCTTTTTTTTTTTTCTTTTTTTTGATAATATGAATCTCTCTTTCTCTCTCATATGCATGTGTGCACTTGCTTATTTTAGTTCCATATGCATCTAAATATATATATATATATATATATATAAAAAAATATGGGTCTTTAGCTCAATTGGTAGAGTACTTGTGGTGTGAGAAATTGTTTCATACCTCAAGAGTATGGTGGTTCGAATCCACCGAGTCCTTTATCTATATTTTTTATTTTAACCTCAATGGTAGGATCATGGGAATATAAGTATTTTTAGACTGAAAAAACATAAAAACTTTTTAAATGAATCTTTTAGGAGGGAAATGGTTATGGCTTTTGCAATTTTTCTAAGATATTAACTAATGAGTTGGACCAAATTAACTCAAACTTGTGGGACAAATTAGAAATTAACTCAAACATGTAGGACAAATTAGAAATTTAATTAAAGTGACAAAATTTACTCAAAATAACATTGAGTTTGAATCAAGTGACCCATGTAAATGATAAATAAAAGGTTTAAAATACAATTAAATGTTTAAAAAATATTCCTTCCTAAATTTTCTACATCTCTCTCTCTCTCTCTCTCTCTCTCTCTCTCCATCAGGTTTCTTTTGATTTTGATAATCTTAGTCATTAGGTGACATTG
>NC_056568.1:27214028-27287020 GCF_013358625.1 Macadamia integrifolia
CAAATGCTATCCCACAATTAGAACTTCTCTCTCCATATTCAGCACCTCTTTATCTTTCTCTCCTCTTCTTCCATTCCTATTATTAGGAATAATCTAATATATCAGAAAATTAAAACAAATATTAAGGTGGTTGCTACTTTATAACTATATTTTGATTAGTACTTTTTCCTAAACCAATTTCATCTCTCTCAAAAAAAAAAAAAAAAATCATCTCTCTCAGATATGCTATAAAATAGTGGTTTTTTAAACGATGAGCAACCCTCTTCAAGAAGAAATCATTTAAGAGACTTCAGAGTAAATTTTATAACATTTAGATTTGCAAGAGTTGTTGGACACTTAAAAATAATTTAGATTGCCGACTATAGGAAATAAGTTAAAATACGATGAACATGCAATTTTTGTCCACTCAAACACACACTAAAAAAATGTTTTACTACACGTGCATTTGCACGTGTGCTTTTACTAGTATATATATATATATATATATATATATATATAAACCTCACCGTATGGTGAGCCATATGTTGAGACGTGCTATGATATTTTGAAACATGACCAATCCAGAGCCTGCCGACATGTCAAATGATCAAAATGCCCAAATCAGTTCTTGATGTGGTACCAAACTACTGCTTATGGAAATTTTATTCTCCCTCACCCTTTTCTAATAATATTGAGTTCAGAAATTTTGAAATTTGCGTTATCGGGTAGCTAAAATGATCTAATAAATTTTGGCTTATTGTTAATTGATGATCTGGCAATTCTAGGCTTTGTAACCTGTTCAAGGACAGCAGGCTTGTTGGACTCACGAAGTCAGTTTTTATGCATGTCAACTGAGTTGGATATCAAGGTAAGGATACCCCAAAACAGCTGCCTAGATATACAACAAAAAGGCTGCTAAGGAAGTCCTTAGCAAAAGGAAATATACAACCTTCAGAGAAACAGAGTATTAAGATCCAAGTGCAAAATATTATCTTTAGAAATCAGTTCTAAATATTTTTTTTTTCTATAATTGTTTGTTGCTGGAGTAGCTCAGTTGGCTAGAGCGTGTGGCTGTTAACCACAAGGTCGAAGGAAGGGCTAACCAATGTAACCATTTTGCCCTACCTATTGGGGGAAAAAAAAAGGATTATAATGCTGGCTTTCATGTGTTTGAAAATATGAATATAGTTAGAAACCTTGGGACAATGACTTGGAGACACATTCACTCACTTATTTGATGTTTATTGCAACAATTGACAAGCTATTAAATGAGAAAATACAATAAATTTTAAATGAAGCTATTGTAAAGCCATTAAACAAATCTATCAATAGGGAGAAAAAAGTTATTTTGTTCATTCATCACAAACATTTTGAGATGTGTCAATTAATATAACCTTTGCATATTTAGCACTGCAAATGAGATTCTATATTTTTCCCATTATCTAAGGCATCGTTCGATAATGTTTCTGCTGTTTGTGTCTAGAAATAGCAGAAACATCTTTTCATGTTTTCAGAAACATCTTTTCATATTTTTAGAAACAAAAACAGATTTTTTGGTATTTGATAAACCTGTTCCTTGAAACCTTTTTTGTAGACATAATGCTACTAAAAAACTCAATAGCATCATCGGATGTCCAAAAGGGAGAGAGGGTTCGATAGCCTCTTTTTAGGTCTAAATAGTTGAGAGATTTATCGGGCACAACAGCTTTTTTTTTTTTTTTTTTTTTTTCTCTCAAATTCGTTTCTAGAAACAATGAAACAAGTCGGATTTGTTTCGTCAAAGTAATTCTAGAATTGTAAATAGGCATAAATTTTGATTTATGTTTTTAGAAACGGGTGAAACGGAACAACTTTATCAAACGTTTTTTAAGGTTGTTTCTTCGTTTCTGAAAAGAAGAAAACGCAGAAACGATAGACATAAAATGCTGTCAAACGGTGCCTAAGTTGAAGAATAATTTTCTTGTTGAATTTTTTGAAGGTCCAATCAGTAATTTTACTTGTAATTGCAGGTTGGTTCTAGAATTGGGACAGCACATTGAAACTGAGTTCCATATTTACTGATGGGCAAGATGGCAGGCTGAAGGACATATCAGTCTCTACCATGTCAATATTTGGAGAAATTCTACCTTTCTATGCTGCTGGCCTTCTGTCTTCCTTTACAGCCAGAAGATCTGACCCTTGATTGATAACATTCATATTCTCCTCCTTTTCATTAGGCCCGTTTCTATGACGGGTGCGAAGGGTGGAATACCTGTAAGGATGGGTTTCACATGTTGTGGGTTGGGTTAGAAAGGAAAGGAAAGGGTATGAAATAATGGAATATATAATTTTTAGTGGTATGGAATTTGGTGGGAAAGAGTGGAAATGGGGGTGGGATTCTATGGGAAATAGAGAAAATATGAGCAGGAGAGACATAGACTAAAGAAACATTCCCATGAATAATGCCAATTTTGGAAGTGAGTGGGGTGGGAAAAATTTGAATGCCAAAGACAACAATAATTGCATTTAAAAAAGAACTTGGTAAGTTTTTCACTCCACTTATCCTAACATTTTTGTTTGTGATAGTTTGTGACAAACAAGTAGAAAATTTCCATCCCCTTTTACCTTTTCAAACAAGACCTTTGGGAAATCTTTGCTATTTATCAAGACGAGACATGATAGTGCACTTTGGTGTTATTTGAAAGAAATCAGAATGTGCTACTCTTGATGGGTTTGATGTTGATTAGGAAATGAGTCTATCACTTCCATTTCCATATGGTGTTGCAGTGCGGTGATCGAAAAAGATAAGGATATCAGGCAAGTGAATGAAATGTCCCTTGTGCTTCACTGCATTGAAGATCTAACAAGTTGGAGCAAGCATGGAAAATGTTTGGAACTCAGTTTGGGGAAGGTAAGCAAAGCAAATTTCATCATTAACCTTTATCCCTAATATACAAAGTGAAAAATACCATTATCCAGTCCAAACCAAAAGTCAAACATCAGGCTTAAGATTTTCTGTTTTCACCATGGGTGAAGAGAAACTGAATCCATTTTACAAGCAACTTTTACAAGACTCAAGTCCAAAGATGAATATTTGAGGTAGGTATATATATATATATATATATATATTTATATATATATATATATTTATATATATATTTTTCCTGGGATGGTAAGTATGTATTCTTAGAAAAGTTATGTAATGATTTTTTTTTTGTTTATTATTATTATTTTTTTAATCATAGCAATTAATAATGTAATGAATCTCAACAGGTTTCTTTAAACAGGCTCCACAAAGATAATTCTCTATTACAAGCAACCCATTTCCCTACCATGTGGAGTATTGCGTTAGCTAATCCCATCACTAAAAAGCAAGATATATCTGCTTCTCTATTGATCCAAATATGGTGAAATTGTCAAATTTGGAGGATATGTATGAACTAAGTTTCTCTCCACCGATGGCCATTAGTGATTTGACCCTGGAATTAGATTTTGTGAAAGGTGGATGTCATCATTAACTCCAATAAATTTTGCCCTGTCGAATTCCATGATGAAGAAAGTGTTAGGATACGAGGTCTTGTATTTTGTCGCTTGCATTAGTGTGTTAATTCCAAAGGGCTATTAAGAGGCCATAGGGCCTGAGGATTATTTTTAGAGCTATATAGATATTTTGGTAAACAACCTGTATAGAATTTTGATACAAATTTATTGTGAGATTTTTTTTTTTCTATAATCTATATGAAAGGTGTGAGTATAAGTGATTGTAACCTTATTCTCCATTGACAGTGAAATAGATTTTCTCTCATCATGGATATAGACAATCTTGTCGAATCACGTAAATCTTAGCTGTGTAATTTTTGTTTGTGATTTTCATTATCACTTTGAACCACGGGGCAAACAGAGATTGAGTCCATTCCTAATTCCCCAAAATCTAGAAAGATCACTTCACAGATTCTGATTCAGCCAATGGAATCATCCAAAATCAGCCTGAACCATAGAAATCGGCTGATTTTTTGAATCAGGAATTGGATGGAATCGAGAATCGAATCCAGTTGATTCTTAGAACAGTGCAACCACATCAACATCTTTGAATACAAGCCCAAGAACTACTTAGTTCAGCATGCTTCATATCGGTCCAACAAAGGCTAAGAAACTTGTATTGCTGTCTTATATAGGCTTTCCAATTCCTGAGACCTTCCCAACCTCTGTAACAGGAGCTTGTGACCAGAGCTGGGGGTAATAAGGTGGCTGAATGGACAGACAATTAGAAATGGAGCTTGTTTGGTGTGCTCCTTGGCTTGGAGCCTAATTATCTGTTTGCGGATCAGCTTCCTGAACTGGCTAAGATGACAGTGCAGAGTTGAGATGAGGGATCACTTGTACAAACACTGTAGCATCTGCAGTCATTTGAACTGAGTAGTTCTGTATAGCCATCTTTTTGGTTTCTTTACCTTTTCCCGCCAACAGATTGTGTGACTGCACCAAACCAAGTTCTCTACGCAGAAAAATTCAACTTCCATATAATGGATACAATAAATTCTTGAAATACAAATTTCCCCAATTTCCTGCGATTCGTTTCTTGCAAGAAAACAGCTCCCATGTCTCATTTAATCAAACCCCAACTGCATACTAATGAAAGAGAACAGAGAAGCTTCTTTTGGGAAGGAAGAAAAAATGGTGTTCATGTGGAAATCTTGGAGAAATATGTGCATAAAATAATGCTTTCATCATTCCCCATGACATCTACCTCCTTCCTGTGCAAATTTCAACAAAATACAGTATATTTGTCATATAGTTATCCATTTGGAAATGGCTCAAACACAAGATAAGTCTATGGTCTTGTGCTGCAGTAGTGTACCTCTATCACCATGAATATCTTGCTTGAGCTGTATTGAAGGTGATTGAGGTGGCAGTCTACTGAGCAACAATGCCAAAAACATATACTCTTCAAACTTCTTTATGTCAGTTTATATACACTTTAAGCTACCCCTCCCCTTCCTACTCTTAGATCATGTATTCGATCCTCATAATGAGACTTTGAAATATGAAAATAACAGGATGGAAGTTCCCTAATATGTCATACCATGGAGGGTGAACGCGTATCAGGTTTCCCGCCTCGAGCTCCACATTGCCACATACGGTCGGGCTGAAGATGATTGTCTTTTCCCTTCTTACTTTTTCCATAATCTTTTGGGGGTTCTCTGTGAATTTGTTTATCTACACAGGCAAGTTAAGCATGTCATTGTCAAAGCCCAATCCAAACAAAAAACAAGACATGTATACAGATTCAATCATAGTTAATCACAGCACATATATGTAATGATCCTTTGGGATTGAAATCCCCCATTAAGTCATGGCCTCATGAAGAGGCCCCAAGTTATACGGTGATTTATTGTGTCCCAACAATTATGAGTTGCCAAAAGGAGAAGCCCTTTAAATAGACCATAGTCCCAAGAGATCAACACTTATACAAAGAAACCAAAAAGCAGCAACCACATAACTCAAGTTTCTTGTCAAAATATGTACATACCTCAGTGTTTTCACCAAGGAAACAATGACAAACTGTCAACTTCGCATCCAAGCACCGTGACAATATTTTTACATCAATGCATCTCTCTTTGTCTAAAGAAGAAAAAGGGTCAACAGGAGTCAAACATTAGAATAAAATCCCAAAAAAAAGAAAAAAAAAAAAAGCACAAGCACATTCATGGAAGCATGTAGTCACAAAATTATTTTTATGGTTGCATTATATTAAATCATTCATTATAGTTTCAAATCCAAGCATGCTTCCAACCATAATGGCAACAAATTCCAGGAAAAGAATAGGGGAAAAACTTTACTGGGTGAATGGGCTCCAGTCTGTAACTGTTTCCAAAACTCCACATGCCTTTCCTTTTCAGTCTGCATAACTTGAAGCAACCTTCCATGGTATCCAGTTCTGCACAATTAGATAGCAAACAAGTACACTAGAATTATAACGCCATTTTCTCACTACAATTGGAATTAGCCATCAGTAAAGCCCACAGGTCAGTGACAAGAAAACTGACCCTGCCTCTTTAGATGTTGTGAAGAGGATCTCCCGCTTATTTGCAGCTGCAGAACTTAAAGCTTCCTGGAATTGATCTGCCATAGTGCGCACCCTCATTTCACGGGTCACAAGTTTTGCCTGGTTTTGATCATTGGTCTGAACAAGAAGTTGTAGCATGTATTAATGGATCATGAGGACTGATATACAGCTGATAAATGGGGGAGGGGGGAAAAAAATAACAAATGTCAAAGAATAAACTTAATTGCGAGAGATCACCTCATCCTCACTTGATGTTCCACTACCAATTGTCTCAGGGAAGTCTTCATAGTCAAGGGTTCTATTACACAAGGTTGATATATTTCTCCTTGTGCTGAGCTCTAATCTCCTTCCTTTTGTCTTACTATTCTGCAGTAAAACCTCAACCAAACTAAGATAAAGAACTGCATATGTAGAGGTGGCACTTTGTCAGGTTAAGCACTAAGTGTAATGGCTGACTGTTGAATTTGGATCCTGTCTGAATCAAAATCTTGTCTGGATTGGCAGCCTAGGGCCTAGAAAAGTAAGGCAGCGAGTGGGTCTTAGTGAATGGGGTGGATGCAAGAGATTCTATTTCACTTGTGGTGGATTGAGTCACCTCTGTCAAAAAATGGTCATCCTGGCCCTTTCTGCATTCAAAGCAGGTCACGCTAGCCAAACCATATCTTTGAAGGGTGGAATGAGAATGTTGGCTGATGAAGCCAAGAATTACCACTACTATGAATAAGGAGTTTTTTTTTTTTTTTTTTTTTTTTTGAGGGGGGGTGGGCGGTGGGTTGGAAAAATAAAGTTACTGGTCAAAGTAAAAAAGCAGATCACCTTTGAGGTCCCAGTTGCATGACCATTCTTGTCCTGAAGACCTTCAAGAAGTTCGGCCATTGAATGCTTCAAATGTCTGTTCCCAACATCTAATGATTTAGCCGGCTTATGAACATCAGACTGTTTTTTATTTTTCTCCCGAAGATTCTCCAAGAGCTCTGTCATTGAGTGGTCTATAGCTTTGTGCTCAAGAGTTACTAGTCCCACAGGTAGCTGAGAAACCATGGATGATTTGTCACATTCATCTTTCACTATACAAGGCAAGTATGTTTCTTCCATATGTGAGTGGTAACGAAAAGAAAACTTGGGCTTTGTTTTGCCTCGGCTTCTTGAAACAGCTGATTGTCAAATGGCTAACAGAATATTAGAGTTGTAAAGCAGGAAATCTCATCTCTTGCAGTTTGCTGAACAATTAGAAGGATTATTATTTCACAAACCATAGGTAACACTATAACAGTAGTTCATTAGCTCTTTTGGCCCAATTAGAAACCATGTCCAACAGAAAATCAGTTCTTCAATTATGTTAGTTAAAACTCAGAAAGGTTACTTAATATGTTTGTAACTACACCTATATGCACCAAGATTCTCATTTAAAATTTTTACGTAATCTGCATGTATAGACAAAGAGTATATATCTATAATTTAATAAATCCAATGCTGCTTAAAAGTCAAGTCATCACTTCACAAGGCTTACAGCATATATAAGATGGACTCCGTTACGATCACCTCCATTGTCATTAATATTATGGATGAATCATTTTAAGTAATAGCTGGTATATAGGATTAAGATTAGATAACCAATGAAACTTGCCCAAGGCTCTATAGTATTAGGTTAGGCAATGTTACATGCAAATAGAAAGATAATATGTAGAAGGGAATAATGAACAAATGTGAGATGTGATCCTCGCATGGAATATTACGAAAGAGACATAAAACAGTAAAAAAAAAAAAAAAAAAAAAAAAAAAAAAAGGAAAAGGGAAAAGGCACCTATGGGAATCACTGGATCTTTATTTTTTTATTTTTATTTTTATGGAATAGTATTAGATTACAAAATTTCCAATTAGTATGTATGCATGGGCACATATTAAAAAAGAGGCCTACTAATTGCATTGATAAGAAAAGGAAAAATACCTTTTGATATTTTCCTTACATCAGAATGAGCCATATAGGATGAGGAACTTCCAGTGTTTTCATGTGAAAATACTAATTTCTCGGTTTCCTTAAGAACTGAGGACCACGAGCATGTTTCATCTTGGTTTTCAATCTCTAAGCCATGCAGATGATCATTTTTGAACTTGACGCCCCCAGAAATGATAGGAACTTTTGAGCCCATAGTGTTCTCCTTTCCAAAAAGAAAGACAAACTGTATGAGGGACTTGAAGAAGAGAGTACAGAAAGTTACGAAAATATAATTCCAACTCACAAAAGTTGGTAAAATAGGGATACATGTAACTGGACAAGTTTGCTAGTTGGCCTGCAGCTAAGCTTCTATTCGTGGCATGACCTGCCAAGTTGAAGCCTATTTGGCACCCCTAAAAAGGTCAACAGGTTGGTCATTCTTCTAATCATGTGGGTAAGTTTAAGAGATCATATTTCTTGTTTTCTGGTAATATATGACCTGAAAAGTCAACATTTGATAGTTGGCCTATGGCCTGAATTGATGGGGATTTCTAAACATAATAGCCAGTGGACACTGCTATGCACACCTTATCTTGGGAGGTCAGCACAACCTTACACATATATTGGTGTCTTTCATGTGTAGCTACTAAAACCAAAACACAATCAAGATAGGGAAGACATCAATATCGCGCAATTAAAACTTAGGCAAAGTCATTATACATCAAACGTTTCACCAGTGTGCACAAAGACATCTCAGGCTTTGCTCTTTGGACAAAAGGACCCCTCAACTACTGCATCACATTATCAGATAGCAACCAAAAGCAGAAACCAAGATACAACAACATATGTAACGAATAAAATACATGTTATGACAACGTACGATGATCAGAATTTTATGGATAGGAAAGTGTTACAAATCAACAGAAATGTAGATAATTATCGTGAATACATTTTTCTTCAAGTTTATGCTACAAATATCTTCTGTATCATTCGTCCATAGTAACATTGCATCTCCCAATATTGGCTGTTCAAATACACATTAAGTGAGGCATGTTGTCAATTCCGAGCTCTATATTTCACCTATATGCAGGTGAGAGATGTGGAGAGTATCTCTAGTTAATAATTAGGAGTTAGCAGGGAAATCTTTAGACTGAAGCTATTTTATGGATAATGAATTTATCCTTCCCATTGGGTAAAAGAAGCATTTCAATCTCGTTATTGCAAGAGAGACCCATCCGCTTTAAAGCAACATTATACAGTCAATCAGTTGTCTCTTGAACAATCAACATAAGGTAAACTAATCATGGCATATAGTTCAATAAACAAAATTCTTTGACTACCACCAGGAGAGTGTTGGCAGGATGATAAGTAGATGAAGTGACTGGTTGGAAAGCCGTTGGAGAGGATCCAAATCCCTAACTAAGACAAGTGGCAGCCACAAGAACATCTATGATCGCATCAACTTAACAAGCCCATATGATCAGTAAGCCTTTTGTTTTGGTAGAATGATCAGTAAGCTATTGATCAAACAAAAATTGATAGTCTCTCTCCCTTTTCAGTTGATAAACAAAACATAAATACATTTGGTTTAGTTAATTTCCACAAGTGTTGAAACAGGAATTGTATCGAGCATTTCAAGGTATTTCTGAAGTGTTAGCTCAGTTATTCCATGGCGAGGAACAAGTGCTTAGAAACCTTTCACTTGAATAGAATCCAAATTCAAGTGAAACTGCAAAATGGTGAGTGAATTCAACCAAGTAGTAGACCAAAAACTGGAGTTCTTGAGGTGTCCAAAACCCAAAAAATGGCTTCAGTGAGAGAGGTGAAATGGGTTTCTAAGTAATTTGATGGATCATTAATCTTCCTGATACTATAAACAGAGATGGGCTCTTTGAACTTGTGTCATACCTGCTTCCTTCTGGGTTCACATAGGGATCCACGGTCGAAGTCTTCATCGTAATCTGCAGATCAACAAAGCAAGATGGAACGATTAAATTCAGGTGAAGTCACTTTCAATTTTTAATTCCAAACTTCTTGTTTCAAAATCTCGGCCCACTGAATCAATTAGAGAGTGAAAGAGGAACAGAGAGACAGATATTTCAAGGAGAACTGAAATGCCGATCCACCTGTTAGAGTTACCTGAAATACTCTGATCAGAACCAGAATCTCGATTATCCTGCAAGCAGAAATGATTATAAATGAACCCAGTAAGGAAACTAAGAGGTTTCTGAAATCAAATAAGAAGGGATTTTGCCGGGAAACCATTTTTCCTCTCCTCTTTGCTCGGTCGCTCCTCCGAAGTAGCCACCATTAGAGAGGTACTGGACTCTGTAAGAACCGAAGTAGTAGTAGGCTCCCAAGTCGTTATTCCTGCCTACGCTTTACTGTAGTTTGGTAAATTTTGGACCAGTCCCTTATCAGATACAATATTTCATTTAAATTGAATAGAAAATTAGGAGAATACTTCATTTCCTCGAGGTGGGTTGGGATTCATGTCGAAGGTTTATCTAAAGGGTTTTAGGCGTTTATCGCTCTAGCAAAGAAGCATGGAATTGCAGGAACAGAGAAAGAAGTGGGACCGATCAAGGGGGAAGCCCAATTCTTCAGTATGGCTTCCATGGTTGCGGTTTGCTTCAGCATCTCTAGGTCGATGCCCCTTTCAAGTTTTAGTAGAAATGGCTTCCATGGTTGCGGTTTGCTTCAGCATCTATAGGTCGATGCCCCCTCCAAGTTTCAGCAGAAATGGCAAGTGAGGTAAGGAAAACATACAGAAACATTCTCCCATAAACCCTTAATTTCTTCGTTCTAGTTCTGGTGAAAAGTGAAAACCCTCTTTCTCCTCCTCCCCAAGAAAGGGAAAAGAAGAAAGAAATGAAATTTTTTGCTAAGGATCCTGTTGTTTCTCTCTTGCCAAATCTGAGCAATGGTAGCCCCAAAGGCTAACTTATGAGTGACCCATTCTGGAGAGAAGGGGGGGGGGTGATTGTGGTGAGTTTGGGGCATGGGGGCAGCATTGTTGTTTGCCCATACAACACATCCATCGTTAGATTACAAGAACTTGAAGCCAAATTATATATATGGGCAAGATATCTTCATGAAGTGTTTGTTGTGTTCCTTGCAATGGTATAGTGAGGATGAGTATAACTTTAATATGCAACAACTTGAAGAATATTCTCCATGGCCTTCCAATCATACCTGTGGCAAAAAACACTACAAATAGCATAGGTAGCATTTCACTTCTTATTTCCTCCATCTCATCCTCCTCTCTTGTCCTAGAGTTGGACATCACAAGAACACAAGCTACAGTATTGGCACTCGACTAGAGCTCATAGAGAACTTGTCAAATGTTTGGATCATTTAGCTATATATGATCTCAAGTTTCTCTATTGGAACTCCACCATCTAGTTCAAACATGTTAACAAACAACTTAAGAGAGAGTTAGGAGACACCCTTTGAGTGAGGGATTGCTGTATTAGCAATAATGGCTGCCTATATAATATACCAGTACCACAAACATTAGCCAGTGAACCAGTTCTGCAAAACATAGTCAAAACTAAAACCAAGAGGAAAATTTCTAGGGGACCCCAAGATCAGCCATCTAAGAGGACCACATTAGATTGGGTGGCCTCTTCCATAAGAAATAGTAATTAAATTGAGGATATATGTGGTGCAATGCTGTTGGGGATAGCCAACCTTGTGGTCCTTTTAGAAATATTGCTCTAGCAAAAATGAGAGAGAGAGAGAGAGAGAGAGAGAGAGAGAGAGAGAGAGAGAGAGCTTTCATATTTTTTTTTGGGGGGTGGGGGTGGATGGGGGTGTAAACATAACTATTCATCTATTTAATCAGGGATCCAAAGATCCCAATAGGAAAACCAGATACAAGGCTTTAACTATGGTGGGAAGATGGAGGGCTCCAAGGGAAGCTGCCTAAATGAGAAGAAAATGAGCCATTAAATCCCAATAGGAAACCAGATAAAGGCTCTAAACAGGGGTTGGAGATGGAGGGCTACAAGAGAAACTACTTAAATGAGAACAAACCCATTTTGCGAAATCATGAGCTACAAGTCCTAGACTATCAATTTCAAGATATGAATGGGATATTGTTGAGCTATGCCAAAGAGAGGATATTTTAATGTATAATTCTGATATATGAATAGGGTCATAATTGTCAAGGCGACGCCTAGGCGTCCAAGCAGTTTGCCTGGGACTTAAGCGACCATCGCCTTATTGCACTACATGTGGCCTTGTGTTTTGGTGCTTATTTATACCAAATATCATTCAAGTATTCCATTTATTGAAGATATTATACATAAAGAAGCAAATATCCCATATTTGAATCCAATAAAAATAGTTTAAAAATCAAATTCCGAAAGGATAAAAAGTCAAACCTCCTAGTCTAGGAACAAAAATTAGATTTTGGTTATAGGGGCGATTTTCAACTTTTAAATATTGGGGTTTTCTCAGTTATAAAAAATTTATAAATCTTATCGTATTAAAACATTGCTAAAACCAAAAGTCCGGTAAAATAATCTTTTGTTTTGATATCCATTAAATTATTTTAATTCAGGTGATTTTAACAACATTCACGCACTTTAAAATAAGTTGGACAATAACATAACTTTGTCATTACAACTCAGATTTTAGTAATCTTAGACTTGTTGGAAAGCTGGTTTTATGTTATACCTAATACAAAAAGTCTCATATAAAAATAAATTCATTTGATCAATCAAACTTATTATAGACCAAGCACATTTCTCTAAATGTTGATTTTTTAGATTTGATGTGGCTAAATGTTGATTTATAATGGCTTGATGTGGCTTAATGTTGATTTTTTTATGATATAAGGTATATGCAGCTTACTAAATAGTTTTAGCAAATAGGGAAAATTAAAAATAACACTTGGTTTTCTTGTTCACCTTCAGTCGGACGCTTGTCACTTAAGAGCTTAAACAGCCCTCCAACGACTTGGCTCACATTGGCGTCGTGACAACTATGAATAGAATATCTTCTTAAAGAATAAATTCAATTGAGGAAAACAAAAGTAAATAACAAAATGCAAAGATAAGTACTTCCAATCATAAACTGCAAGTTTCTGAAATACAAGTTAATGTACATAACCCGTTACAGGATGCTTACATCACAATTTTTTTCTTCAAGCACTAGTTATTGAAAGAGGAAAAGAAATTAAGGACCCATTTATTTAATATTTGATAATTCCTGTATTCCATGTACAAATATAACTCTGGTGTGGTCAACTCTGCTTCTCTTGTAACTTGATTTCTGCTCCTTTTCATTTTCCATTAAGGTGTCCATTGTAAAAAAGAGAGTGTGTGTGAGAGACAGAGAGAGAGAGAGAGAGATTCAGTTACCTTTTGTTCCTTTCTTTTCGTAGTCCTTCATTCCCTGATGATCTAAAGATCATATGTCATTCCTACTTTCAGGAGACGCGTAGGAGGGATATCAAACACCTTAGAATTTTGTCTCAAATTCCTCCTCAAGAAGTTATAAGCATAGTTTATCAATACCTTCTTACCAAATCCAGAACCTTTTCCAGCCATCACATCACTCTCGCCAATTAAGTGAACGATGCCTGCTTGCCGACCCCTGTCCACCTCCTTTAGCTCATACTCCACTACTTCACCTTTCTTCTCTTCATCAACAGTAGTCCTTCCCCCCTCCTCCACACTTCTAGCATTCATCTCAATGCTTCCTTCCCCTCCGCTGCCACTGCCCATTACCGGAGATATCCACAAGTCCTCACTTATGTACTCCTTTAATCTGTTCACCAAAGTTCTTTCAAAGGGCTCATTCTCATTGTGTATATCAGTGTATCCATACCTAACAACACAACGGAAGACATTAAGTTCACGTGGCTCAACTCGCCTGAAGAGGAACCGCTCCTCCACTGGAACCTTGCTCATTGGTAGTGATTTGATAGAGACGAAGACAAGGACTGAATGCAATGCTGGAACATTTGCTATGTAGTGCTCGAAGATGGGTGGGATCCCTTGTACTAGTTCAGAGTAGAAGATGGCGAGTCCAGGGATTCGGTTTAAGTTGGTGTTTGAGGCTATCTCTTTAAGCTTTGCAGGGGATGTCTTGTGCTCTAGCTCATAATAGTATTTCTTTCGGTGTACATAGTTCCACACAAACATTATGGACATTAGGAAAGCAGAAAATGCCAAGGGGAGATACCCACCTTGATCAAATTTGTAGAGCACTGAACTTAGATAAAGGAGCTCAACCGTGCCTATGGTTAGAACATAAACAATTACAAGGAGTATGTTGGTTTTCCATATCATTATCATGATCAGTACTAAAAAGCATGATGTGAGCGTCATCACAAACACCACAGCAATCCCTGCACAAAACCAGAGAAGGATTGATCTGTCAGAAACCAAATGTGTACATATAGGAATCAGGATCAGTCACGTGGAATCCAACCTAGAACCTTAAGGCATTAGGTGGAGAGTACTCAAGTATATGAAGGCACCAAGAACCATAACAAACCGATATGGGGATATAAATTTTATAACTCATACAAGACTCTGATATCATGTTGAAGGGTCCAACCCAAAACAGCTTGGTTGTAATCCCTATAGCATTGAGAAATCAAAACACTAGCGGATATTTAAAGGCCATTAAACTAGAGAAGTATAGAGATGGTTGGTGTAGTTCATAGTTCATACCGTAGGCATTTCCAATCTTAGTAGTTGTCTTGAAAGCCAGAGTAACTGCTACAGAAGCCACCATTAGCATGTAATTGATCTCAGGGATGTAAACTTGTCCTTCATACTTTGCTGATGTGTGAACTATCTTGACACGAGGGAAGCATCCAAGTGACAATGACTGTTGGATGATGGAGAAGGTACCAGAGATCATGGCTTGACTGGCTATGATTGCTGCCATAATGGCTACCACAAACATAGGCCAATACAAACCACCTGCAATATTATTGCAACTTAATAAAAACTGTATCCCAATTGTGTCTCAACTATAAATACAGGACTAAAGGCTACAATCTTCACCTGGAATTGATTTATAAAATGTATGAGCTACGTCTTCATTATGCTTACGGAGGTAGGATGCTTGGCCAGTGTATGCCAAGATAAGAGAAGGGAATGTTATTGAGCACATACTTATTTGTATTGATCTAACTGTGAAGTGTCCAACATCAGCAAACAATGCTTCAGTTCCTGCATCAATCCAATTTCAGAGACACTCACACATACTTGGAATGGAAGAATAGAATTGATTGCAAATTAATGGATTACAGACACCAACCAAGTGAAGTTATGATTAGATAAACCAACCTGTTGCAGCAAGTACGATACCGCCAAGAGAAATCCATGCTTGCTTCTTGTTTCTGTGGAAGTAATCTATGATGTATTTTGGGTTAAGGGCCTTTATAACAGCAGGATCATACTTGATGAAGTTGAAAAGACCAGTGCCGCCGATGAAGGCAAACCATACACATATAATTGGAGCAAAGCTATACCCAACTTTGTCAGTTCCAAATCTTTGACATAGGAACAGACATATCAATATCCCCACTGATATCCAAACAATTCCATCTGCATATTTATCAGGAATTAAGTCAAAACAGATGAAGATTTCTTCTCATACGTCTCTCTCTTTCACACACACACACAGCTTTGCAGTAAGGAACTGAGTACTAGTATCTTCCTATAGTGCTCACTCTGCAAGCACAATTTGTCTACTTCTGATGGGTTTCTACCTAACATGGCCTCCCATCTCTCTCTCAACACCCCCCCCCCCACACAGCTTTGCAGAGAAGGAACTGAGTAGTAGTATTTTCCTAAAGTATTCACTCTGCAAGCACAATTTGTCTACTTCTGATGGGTTTCTACCAAACATGGCCTCCCATCTCTCTCTCTCTCTCTCTCTCTCTCTGACTCACAGCTTTGCAGGGAAGGAACTGAGTACTAGTATCTTCCTATAGAATTCACTCTGCAAGCACAATTTGTCCCCTTCATATGGGTTCTACTAAACATGGTGAGAGATGAATAGATTATGATGGTTTTAGGAGAGTTTCACCCACATTATTACTCCACTTTCACGTCTGTAATACCCTTGGCACTGTTCTAGGACATCAAAAATGGTGGATGAATAGATTTCTCTCTTCACTGTGAATGTAAGAAAATTTGATCCATGATTTTAGGAGAAAGTTTTCATCCCCTATGAAAGAACACCTATCTACGGTGGTAAATGTTCTGCCTCCTATGGTACTAAGTCAATAATACTCTTCTACTATTCCCCGATATCTTTTACGCACCATCCGAACCCCTTAGCCAAGGGATGTCAATGAAGGAATACTGCCTCTATGAGATTATATAAGAAAATTCTATTTTTTCAAAATTTGGGAGAGGGCTTTCTGAGTAAACGACATAGAAAAGCTCTCTTATGAGGTACAGTAAAATGGTATCATATATTGGAGGGTAATAAAGCCATTTCATGCCAAAAAGAAGAGAGAGATATAAACACAAGTGGTAATGTATACCCTACACTGGTAGTTCAGAGAACCTTTTCTCTTTAATTTTTACGATGCTTTTTCCCAAACTTCCATCCGGGTCATGTGGTTCAAGGAATCGGTATCAGATTGCTTGAATTGGGCAACTCTTCTTGATATTGGTAGGCAAAGATACTGATCCACGTATCAGTATAGACAAACGGTAAAAAGATTTAAAAAGCCCAAATTTTTTGAAGAAAATCAGAGGTAAATCTATTCTATTAAGATCGATACTGATACAGTCCAATCTAAATCAATATCGGCAAAGAACGATTCCAATACATTTAAGAAAAAGAAAAAGTCTCTCCGCAAAACAAAGGTAAGGCTATATAAATTATGGCCTTCTCCAGTGGTTGGAGTCAGTGGTTGGAGTCACGTGAACTAAGCATGTTTACTTATTTAAAAAGTGTCCAGATGATACTAGTTTCTAAGCTGATCATGTTGGTCTAAGCTATCATCTTGCCGTTTTGAAAATAGTTAATCAAGAAGATAATTGCTAGCATGGTGATTGATACCCCAGCCAAAAGGTAAAAACGATCACAAAAGGTCATGGATTCTACTCTCCTACTTCACGGAGAAAGCAATGAAGAAATGAGGTTAAATATATTATGGAAAAAGATTCAGTAAATTACTAGTGTTCTCGACGCTCTTACACATAATTTATTGTTAGGGAAAAAGAAGCCTGAAAAGGAGTAATTAACCCGCTCTTAATATTATTATTATGATTAATAATATTATTCTCCTTCCAACCCACTATTTGTCACCCTCTTCATTACTGTGCCTGCCTGCCTGCCTATGCAAGATAAGCCAATGGAGACTCAAAGAACCCTTACCCATATAATAATATGGGAGAGGTTTCTCTAAGCAAGCAACATTAGGAGCATACCAATGAGAAGCAACAAAATAATTTACTAATTAATGTATACTCTCTATGGTAGGCACATAAAACCCTTTTCCAAATAATATTTTCATCATATATCATTTCTTAATTAATTTCTATGATAGATAAAAGATATAGAGAGCAGGTATATACTTTGACTCACTGCACTTGTAGCTTGCGTGATACCTCCCACTGCTGATAAGACTGCGATGCCGTGCCATAAGAAAAATTGAAAGTGAAATTAATTAAAGTTAGAACATATAAACATACATATGAAAAAAACCAAACTATATACATCATCAAAAAAAAAAAAAAAAAAAAAAAAAAAAAAAAACTGAAAACCCTTTCCCCGTCTTCACATCATGTGTAGTAGAGTATCTTGAATTAGGTTCCTCTCCCCTGAAGGTAATCACCTCGATCCATTTCACACCATCCATGAACTGTGATCTTCACATCTCAAAGGTGGTCCTCACAACCCATAAACGGTGTGAGATGGAGTGGGGTGATTACCTACAGAGAAGGGGATCCAGACTCGAATATCCTCCTAGTTCTTCATTTTTAATTTTTTTATTTACTATTTTCTCTAGACAAATTTCCGGAATAAGAGATCTAAAGTCATAGTCACACAAACCATGACATTATATAAAAATGGTGGGATGACATTATATAAAAATGGTGGGGACTACATTTAAAGTCATAAAGAAAGAAAAAACTAAAGACTAGACTGGTGAGGCAATTGGTTCACTCTCAAGTCTCATGCATGAGATGATCATGGAACTTTTTCAAAGGTAGATAGTGAGAAACAGAAAAATTTATTCAATGAAGCTGCCCCCTCAACCACTAGGTTCTCTTTGCCTCATAAAAGAGTTGACTATTGCATTAGTACACATGAATATCAGAACCTAGATATGTGAGTTTTGGCCTTTTTTTAATTGGTGGGACCCACACTTTTCAATTATTTATTTATTTAAGGGTTAATTTAAGATGTGGAAGACAAAGCGTCAAGAAAGAAAGAGAATAAAAAAATAAAAAAACATATGACGATATCATGCATGCACATATTTTTTTTTTTTAGTTATTGATAAATACATAGAAAGACAATCAATCGTGTGTGAGAATCCTCTGTAGTGCGCTACATTGTATAGCACAAATCCTAGAACTGAAAGCACCTTAAATTGCATATTCAGAACTTGGATTATGTGTTTGAGGGTTCATAGCCAATGTATTTACGCTATAATGTGTAGCATACTTCAAAGAACTTCGATCCATCAATCATGGACATCATCACTCTTTTGGGCTTCACACCTTCATTCGGGAAAATTTAATACACTTCACAATCCCCTCCCAAAAAAAAAAAAAAAAAATAATACCAATTTAGTCATTGTGACTTGTTCTTTATTTAGATCTATAATGCTTCGGAGTCAATCAAGGTTTTAAATATCGTTATCATATTAATCAATATATATATCAATATTGGTTGAATCAACACAAATTAATCAAATAAGATCAAAGATTGAATTTTCTTTAAATAAAAATTAACTTCTTATTTGAAATTGGACCAATTAAACCAATATTTATGTTAAGAATATTGATTTCAACAGTAACCGATACGGCACCCAATACCATATTATACCTTTGGTGCTAGCTTCTAAGGACAGTAATTATGACGTAGGCTCACCTGCACATGCGTGCACGCTGCATGTATTAACACTTGTCCTATTTTTCTAAATAAAGTACCGTTCTCTTTGTCTGGTACAGGTGTTACGTGTAGAGAGAGAGGAAAATTAGAGATAAAGATAGAGATAGAGAGAGAGAGAAAGAGAGAGAACCTGAGATAGAAGGGGTGAGAATGCCATCACCGATGACCATAGAAGTACCTAACATGGTAGCGAAAAGGATGAAATTCTTAGCGAATTTGCTATTCTCAAGCTTCGCCTTCACCTTCGACGCTCGTTGGAGGCGGCGATTGGGTAATTCTAACTGGAAGTTTGACACTTCTTTGTCCTCCGCTTGTTGACTTGGTATCAGCCCCACCTTAGCATACCTACATATCAACGAATATAGCGCGAAAGTTCCTCCTACCAACCAATAAAATAAATAAATAATTCAAATTTCCATTTCAAATCTATAAAATTATTCTCAAAATACTCAGTAATTTTATCTTGTTACGTGGCATGACAAGTGCATTGAAAGAGATGTGATTTGATTACATTACCATCGCCGTTGTCATTGGCTTGGAGAACGATGAAGATGTACTTGATGAGAGGGAGAAGGGAAAGCGTGTAGATTATGATGGATAGAACACCAAGTATGTCATCGTTGTTCTTGATCCCATCAGAAAACGTGCTTGAGTATACATACAATGGTGACGTCCCGATGTCACCATATACTATACCTATGCTCTGGAACGCTAGTTGCAATATCACCGTTCGATCCACCACCTGATACACAGATATAGAGTTGCGATAATTAACTTATAGGTGAAGAACTTATGATCATACCAACTCACATCAAATCACTTGAAAGAAAGAAAGAAAGAAAGAAAGATGATGGACCACAAAATCATATTAAACCATATCAATTCATTTTTAGAGAGAGAAAGAGAGAGAGAGACACCTTGGAATGGTGGTGGGCATCCCGACCACCTAATTTACCGGATTCGGCGAACAAGGAGTCATGTCGGCGGAGGTTTTGCCATGAAAGCTTCTTCTCTTCTAGTTCCTTGTTGATTACTCCTTCGTCTTGTGAGCTTCGTTTCCCATCAGAGGAGGCGTCGTCTTCTACCTCTACCACGACCACTGCATCATCACTTATTCTTCTTGACATCTTCTCTTCTATTGAATTCTCACTCTAAAAGAAAGAAAGAGAGATAAAGAGAGAGAGAGAGAGAGAGAGAGAGATTGAGATTGTAAAAGATGGAAGACTTAATAGGGTATCTCGAGGATATTTATAAAGGTTTATAGAAGGGCCCGTCCATAGATACCTGCTTATAAGTAGAGACCTTTAGAAGGGCCCGTCCATAGATACCTGCTCATAAGTATAGACCTTTTTGTGCCTTTCACTATCTGATGTAAACCAAATAAGACAAAAAGAATATCATATAATCTGGTCAATCAACAATTATTTTTACCCAAAAAAAAATCATAATTATTGTTTGGGATTTTGTTTTCAAAACACAAATTTGTGAGGCTTCTGAGATGGAACTCCACGCGACATCTACATAGTTGAGATCCTCTATATGTATGTTCATCTGTATGTGTTTTCTAGGTGTTAATATTCTTCCTTTTTGTTTTTATGAATGGCTATAAATGAGACATTTTGACACATGAACTGTATGAGCAGGTAAACGTACGTATAGAAGTTCTGAAGATTCACATGATTAGAATATGAGAGGGAAAATAATAGAGAACCCCATGAAAGAAGGAAATTGTACTTGGTCTTCGTGTTGATTCTTTTCCTTCATTGTTTATATGTCATTATTGCACTTTACAATGAAAATAAATCACTTGTGACAAGAGAGTATTAAAAAAACCAATTATGGTTAAGCAAATTAAGACCTCTAATATATATTATTGGAAAAAGATCATTGAATGGACGGTATAGGTATGCTTTCACATGCTTTCTTACATCATCACCATGTGGGTTTCTCAGTATCACTCTCTCTCCTCTTTAATCATGTTAACCTTTTTATTCACAAATTTTCTTTTGCACCATGATTTGTGTGGCATAGGAGATTCCCCCGTTACTATCATTGTGGGCAACCCTCTACCTACAATATATAGGGAGAGGTTTCTCTTAACAAAACGAGTGTAACTTAGGGTGTAAGGCCCCATAGTATCTCTGTGGACAACTCTCTTCCTACAATATATAGGGAGAGGTTTCTATTAGCAAAACGACTGTAACTTAGGGTGTAAGGTGCCACACTATATTTATGGGCAACCCTCTACCTACAATATATAGGGAGAGGTTTCTCTTGGCAAATTGAAAGTACCCTTTTCACCAAAAAAAAAAAAAAAAAAGAAAAAAAACAAAAGAAAAAGAAAAAGAAGACCGTAACTTAGGGTGTAAGGCCCCACACTATCTCTGTGGGCAACCCTCTACCTACAATATATATGGAGGGGGTTCTCTTAGCAAAGGGACCGTAACTTAGGGTGTAAGGCCCCACACACTTTAGGTGAATGGGCTTCATAGGCTACAACATAGATACATTTATGTTTGGCATATCGGTTTCTATTTTGTAATCAAGCTCAAGATAATTAGGTTATTTGACTAATTGTTTTACAAACGGGCCCATAAATATGGGCTAATTGGTTTATAACACAATCAATTATCGATCGATCACAATATTTGATTCGTCTCGACTGTCAAACATTACCTTGCACAACAAAATGTCGGATTATTAATTTGTTGGAGCTTGAGCCCCACATGCATGTTTAGAAATTGATCGGGTATTAGTTCAAGTTAGACCTATCAATGCATGCCAACTTTTGACAGCCATACCGTAACTAATGCTACCTTATAAAAAATTAATTAATTGAAAAAAAAAAGGTCAAAGAAAAGAGGCTGCGTAGCATACCCTAATGTCTCTATCTCCCTTCCCTCTTTTGAAATGATATATTTACCAAGGAGAGAAATTGACATAAAGAGATACTAGCATATGATATATAATCAGAGAAAAAACACGATCCCATAAAAATTATTTGAGAGAAATAACACTAATTGATCACATGACTTCTGTGTTCTTACACAATAGTTTGAATTATCGTTCTATTTTTTATAAAATAAAAAATCTCATTCATATTAGTGGTCCTGTGCATGTTCCCTGACATAAGCTACAAGGTATACTCGGAGAAACTCATTCCCATTTATATATAAAGGAGAGTAGGAAGGCAAAGCCAAACACGCATGTATCTTGTCGTATGTAGTAGAAGTAATCGTTGGAAAGATGGCCCGTGGGACTAGTTTTGGTTTGGATACTGGTCAAAAAAAAAAAACATCATAGGAAAGATGGTAGAAGGGAATAAGACATCCTAAAAGTCAAAAGTTCTCAACCGTCCAAGTGGGACTGATTGACTTTATTTCGTTAGTTCTTTTGTAAGTGTGGGCCCAATTAAATCTTTCCCCTTACTCGGTCATGTCATAACCAATTAATCAAGGTTTTAAGTATTGGATTATTCGTATCGGCCATATTATATTCTTAATATTTGATCTTGATATTGAAACAAATATAAAATATATATAAAAAAAAGGGAGAGGGATAGGCATGTGTTAGATTTTAACTATAGGATTTAATTAACTTAAATTATAACACCATTGGATTGAGGGAATAAGATCCAAACCTTCAGTCCAATGTTGTTACATCTTTTCTCTCCCTCTTTCTTTCTTTCTGTTACTAACCCGTGCCGTTGCTTGACCCAAGTCCTAAGACCTCGACATTTGCCTTATTGCTTCAGGCAGATCAGATTAAATGTAGGCGGTCCTATATTTGAAATCTTTTATTTTAATCAATCAAAGCCAGCCATGGAAAGCGATACGAAGGAAAAAGATGAAAAACAGTAAAAAAAATAAAATAAAAAAATAAAAAATAAAAAATAAAAAATAAAAAATAAAAAATAAAAAATAAAAAATAAAAAATAAAAAATAGAAAAATAGAAAAAATACAGAAGAAAGAAAGAGAGAGAATGTGAAGTAAAAAGGGAATTTCAAATATGGGGGAGAATAGACACCAGGAAGTAAAGAACCAATGTGCGTGGAGTTAAAAAAAAAATCCACAAAAATCCATATTTCTAAAAATGTTGTATTGAAGATCCATTTAATGGTGGTTTCTGGGTTCTTTCTGATCGACTCATCAAAACACATTTGCTTGATTGCTTTTGTTCTATGTGCTTCTGTTTGGAGGATCCAATCAAACTTTTCCCATGAGAGATGACCTCTGTTTGTGAATCATTTTTTTTTGGTAATTGTTTGTGATTCGTTAACATTGCACACAAAGTATAGAGAGAGAAGAAGAAGAGAGCGAGGCAAAGTACAGAGAGCATAATAGGTATTGGTTTTTGAGTTTGTGAAATGGGAGATGCAGAGATAGGTAGGTACGGACGCAGAAAGAGGGAGCAGGGGAAGGAGAGAAGGGGAAGGTGGGGGGGGGGGGGGGCAGGGTAAGATGGTAAGTTGCAGAGGTTTAACGAGAAGGATGAGCGAGTGAGCATGAGCGGAGGTTAGCAGCCAAGGGCAAGCGAAGACTCAGAATTGGCAGAAGGGATCGATGGATTTCGTGAAAGGGAGGGGGCAATGGAGATGAAAAGGAAGGGAGAGGGAGAGTGACCGTTGAGTGGCAGTGCTGGGAAAATTATGCAAGATTATCATCTAACGGTCAGTAGATGCTAGCATTCTTTATCTTAGGTAATCCGCTAGCATGCCCAGCTTTTTCCCTAAACAAAAATAAAAAGCAAAGTAAATTTGACCAATCGATCCATCCAATATTGGCCAATATGAAGATTGATATTATATTAGTATCGACTAAGATATCAATATTTATATTAGTCTCTTTGAGAATTAGTCGAGGTGAGTAAGCTAGCTTGGACACCTTGGTTTAAAAAACAAAAAACAACCAATATCAATATCAATACCAATATCGATAACTAAATCCATAATCGATCACAACTCATAACCCTCTTGCCTGCACTTGGGATTTGCCCCTATGTGAAGTATAATGATTTTTTTTTTGGATAGTATGGAGGGGCATTCATGGAAATAAAAGAATACATATCATCATGAAATCATAGATTTATTTTTGTACATTTCATATGTATGTATTCACTTTTGGTATGGTTCAATGTTATATTTGTTTAAAGCTCATGCTGTTATAATGAAAAGCTATGAAGGGACATTTATGAAAGAAAAAGAACAAATGTCATCACCTGATTGTATGTAAAATGTGAGAAATGTACACATACAGATATGGTTTGAAGTATCAATCTCATATCAACCGCATCGAATGATCCAGATGAGTCTCAGCACCCACCAATCCTGTATCTGTGTATCTGTGTAATGGTACAAACCAAGGGTTTAAAAAAAGAAAAAAGGGCAAAATCATTTGATCAAAGTTGATAAGCTGATCCATATCAATACTGTATCAGTATCGACAAAGACCATTCCAATACTCGATACCATGACCTTAAACCAGAGAGAGACCATGATTTTAGATATCACATTGGTATTCGACCTTATCGGTTGATGTGTATCGGTATTGGCAAAACCACCCGATGAGATCAACACCAACGGATACGAGCCATGATATCGATTCCAACATCAATATGGCCAATACATAAAACCCTGATCGAGACTATTCCGTTAAAGAATTCAATTTGGAATTTTTTACCCAAACTCCCCATGCACTTTGCTTCTTCTTCCCTCTTATTTAACCCGGAGCGAGGTTTTAAAACTCGGGAGTTGCTGGTATTGGTTTCAGGAAATAATCAACCTCTGCAATTCCCTGAGAACTCATATCTCCTTTTCATTTCAGGAAAGCAATCGCGCAACGGATTGATTAGTCAATTTTGCATGTGAATCTACTATAAATTCGATTTTCCATGGTACTAATGCTTTCCCATCTAATATTAGTTACATCGTTCAGGAAGATAAAGCGGGATTACCAATCTTTAGAATGTAATCTTTCCTCTTTTGCAGGTTTTCATTTTGAGTTTTGCCAGTGTCAGAGTGATTTGTATATCATCAGTTGGGGTAAGACGGACTATGTCCCCCCTTTTGTTTCTTCATTATTTTGTTTCTCTTATTTAATAACATTTTAGAGGTTTCCCCGGTTCCAGATAATATTCGGATAAAAAAGAAGTTTTAAAACTCGGGATCGATCTCAAGATTAACCTCAATCATATTGATTTAAATTGGATTGAGTCTAAAAAAAATAGTATTTTGAATCATTTTACCCTTAAAACCTTACCATTCGAAATCGATATTGAATTTGTCAGATCAGTAATCAATCTCAATTAATAACGATCCAATCCAAGAAAATCTGACTGATTCGATCTGATTTTTAAAACTATGACCCGGAATGTCAATAATCAACTAGCCAATTCTTCAAGTTGCAAGAAGGACTACATCTTAAATTCACCTTATTCCTAATCAATGTTCCCTGCCAACCCTACGCTTAAAGAGGCACACACACAGAAGAAGGACCAAAATGGATTTTTTTTTTTTAAACCTTTTGAAAAATACAACATGGAAGTATTGGTCTAGATCTAAATTTTGGAACTGATTAATAAATGAGATGGGTTGGTTTTGAGACGGGTCTCCCAATGGTTTCAGAATCGAAATTCTGGTATAGAATCTGTTATAATCGAAACAGTCGCGATCCATTTCAAACCCGAATCATATATTTGGTGTTGGTGATCAAAATTTGGTAATTTTGGATTTATTAATGGTATACTTAGTAATGGATATTTCTTTCTTTAATTACAAATTTGGTTCATATTTTTATTTGTATGCTTAAAGGTCTTTATTTGGTTATTTGTGTATTTATAGATGGATATTTAATCATTTGTATGCTTATAAATGAATATTTAATTAATTATATACTTTAAAATGGATATTTAGTTGCCTATATACATATGTAAAAAATTTAGAATTTTTGACAATGTGATAATAGTGCTTTGAACCGATTCTTAAGAATGGATATTTAGTTACTTATGTACCTGTTCATACAATCACAAAGAATATGTTTTAAGGAGAAAAATTTCCTTCACTCATAAAGGATGCTTCACGCATCATTCTAGGGTTTATAAGTCCTTATAAGATTTTTAGTATTTTTCCCAAAACATCCTCTCGATTCCCTCATGTCTATCCATAGCACTGTGGTGAATGAATTCCCAATCATCGTGGCCTTAGGAAAACTTGGTCCTATGTTTAATAGAAAACCATTTCTTTTTCTAGTGAAAAGGTTGGTTGGTTGGCTGGCTAGGCTTGAGCATCATGACAAATTGTTAGTTGAATAATAAATAAATTACTAATCAAATATTGTCCTAAATAGTGTGCTTCATTAATAACTATATTATCCTTAGAAGATGATCTAACCATAATACTCATAGACCATTTCTTCTTTGAATTTTCTCATTAGAAGATATCCTTAAGAAAGATTGGATGAGAGGGAGAGAATGCACTCTACTTGATGTCATAGAACAATCACATGCCAGAAAGATATAATTTTTTTTTTTAGGTCAAAAAGGGTTCTCTACTTACCTATAGTGTTTTGTTGGAAAATGGAATATGAATTTAAATATCTGTCACGTGGTAGTTTAGTTAGTTTCAATAAATTATATTTAGAGTTTTTATTGAAAAATTCAAGATTTATGGGAAAATGCGCAGCAGTGGTAGGAGTGATTGTAGGCATGCATGGATATATATATATATATATATATGAAAATGCATGTCAACATATTGAGGGGTATTAGGCAAGACTAGTTAGGCCTTCGGCCTGGATACCCGTTGTTAGCAATATATATATATATATATATATATCATACTACTATATAAAAGTATGTACTCCCCTTCTTTGGTATATTTTTTCAAAAAGACCAAAAAACCATTGACATCTACTCAAAAAAATTTTCAAATGACCAAAAAGCATTGAAAAAAATCTCCAAATGACAAAAAACCCCTCAAAATGGAAGATGAAACAAATAATAATTATATAATTCACTACAATACTCTATAATTATTATTATTATTATTATTATTAATAAATTCACTATAATTCTCTATAATTATTATTAATAATAATAAACTCACTATAATTCTCTCTCTCTCTCTCTCTCTCTCTCTCTCTAAACGTGGAGGAGAAAGAGAGAGAGTATAGAGAAAATAGAGAGAATTATGGAGAATGGGGAGGGAATGAACAATTATGGATATATTAAAAATGTAAATAAAAACAACCCCACTCATCCTCTCACTGTCTTTGATAAGTAATTCCTATATTATTTCTCTCTCTCTCTCTCTCTCTCTCTCTCTCTCTCTCTCTCTCTCTCTCTCTCTCTCTCTCTCTCAAGAGAAAAGGGAAGTAATTCCCAGAACAATTATGGAGATATTAAAAAGGTAAATATGGAGAGAGATACACTAAAAAAAAAACCACACTCATCTTTTCACCCCTCAAAATGGAAGATGAAACAAATAATAATTATATAATTCTCTCTCCCTAAACGTGGAGGAGAAAAAGGAAGTAAAACTCTTTATAATTCTCCATAATTAATAATAATAATAATAATAATAATAATAATAATAATAATAATAATAATAATAATAATAATATCATACTACTATATAAAAGTGCGTACTCCCCTTCTTTGGTATACTTTTTCATAAAGACCAGAAAACCATTGACATCTACTCAAAAAAAATTTCAAATGACCAAAAAACACTGCAAAAAAATCTCCAAATGACAAAAAACCCCTCAAAATGGAAGATGAAACAAATAATAATTATATAATTCACTATAATTCTCTATAATTATTATTATTATTATTATTATTATTATTATTATTATTATTAAATTCACTATAATTCCCTATAATTATTATTAATAATAATGAACTCACTATAATTATCTCTCTCTCTCTAAACATGGAGGAGAAAGGAAAAGTGTATAGAGGAAATAGAGCGAATTATAGAGAATGGGGAAGGAATGAACAATTATGGATATATTAAAAAGGTAAATATCGAGTGAGATATACTAAAAAATAAAAAATGACCCCACTCATCCTCTCAGTGTCTTTGGTAAGTAATTCCTAATAATAATTATCTCTTTCTCTCTCTCTCTCTCTCAACGTGTAGGAGAAAAGGTAAGTAATTCCTAGAACAATTATGGAGATATTAAAAAGGAAAATATGGAGAGAGATACTAAAAAAAAACCCCACTCGTCTTTTCACCCCTCAAAATGGAAGATGAAACAAATAATAATTATATAATTCTCTCTCCCTAAACGTGGAGGAGAAAAAGGAAGTAAAACTCTTTATAATTCTCTATAATTAATAATAATAATAATAATAATAATAATAATAATAATAATAATAATTATTATTATTACTAATAATAATAAATTCACTATAATTCTCTCTCTCTCTCTCTCTCTCTCTCTCTCTAAACATGGAGGAGAAAAAAGGAAGTAATTATTATTATTTTAGTATATAAAAGTACGTACTCCCCTTCTTTGGTATACTTTTTCAAAAAGACCAAAAAACCATTGACATCTACTCAAAAAAATTTCAAATGACCAAAAAACACTGAAAAAAATCTCCAAATTACAAAAAACCCCTCAAAATGGAAGATGAAACAAATAATAATTATATAATTCACTATAATTCTCTATAATTATTATTATTAATAATAATAAATTCACTATAATTCTCTATAATTATTATTAATAATAATAAACTCACTATAATTCTCTCTCTCTCTAAACATGGACGAAAAAGGGAGAGAGCATAGAGGAAATAAAGAGAATTATGGAGAATGGGGAAGGAATGAACAATTATGGATATATTAAAAAGGTAAATATCAAGAGAGATATACTAAAAAAAAAAAAAACAACCCCACTCATCCTCTCACTCTCTTTGGTAAGTAATTCCTAATAATAATTATCTTTCTCTCTCTCTCCCAACGTGTAGGAGAAAAGGTAAGTAATTCCTAGAACAATTATGGAGATATTAAAAAGGTAAATATAGAGAGAGATATACCAAAAAAAAAACCCCACTCATCTTTTCACCCTCAAAATGGAAAATGAAACAAATAATAATTATATAATTCTCTTTCCCTAAACGTGGAGGAGAAAAAGGAAGTAAAACTCTTTATAATTCTCCATAATTAATAATAATAATAATAATAATAACAATAATAATAATAATAATAATAATAATAATAGTAATAATAATAAATTCACTATAATTCTCTCTCTCTCCCTCTCTCTCTCTCTCTCTCTCTCTCTCTAAACAAGGAGGAGAAAGGGGGATGTAATTATTATTATTTTACTATATAAAAGTACGTACTCCCCTTCTTTAGTATACTTTTTTCAAAAAGACCAAAAAACCATTGACATCTACTCAAAAAAAAAATTCAAATGACCAAAAAACACTAAAAAAATCTCCAAATGACAAAAAACCCCTCAAAATTGAAGATGAAACAAATAATAATTATATAATTCACTACAATTCTCTATAATTCTCTATAATTATTATTATTATTATTATTATTAAATGCACTATAATTCTCTATAATTATTATTAATAATAATAAACTCACTATAATTCTCTTTCTCTCTAAACTCCCCTCCTTTGGTATACTTGTTCAAAAAGACCAAAAAACCATTGACATCTAGTCAAAAAAGTTTCCAAATGACAAAAAAACCCTGAAAAAATCTCCAAATGACAAAAAACCCCTCAAAATTAAAGATGAAACAAATAATAATTATATAATTCACTATAATTCTCTATAATTAATAATAATAATAATAATAATAATGCACTATAATTCTCTCTCTCTCTCTCTCTCTCTCTAAACGTGGAGGAGAAAGGGAGAGAGTATAGAGGAAATAAAGAGAATTATAGAAAATGGGGAGGGAATGAACAATTATGGATATATTAAAAAGGTAAATACGGAGAGAGATATACTAAAAAANAAAAAAAAAAAAAAAAACCTCACTCATCTTTTCACCTCTCAAAATGGAAGATGAAACAAATAATAATTATATAATTCTCTCTCCCTAAATGTGGAGGAGAAAAGGGAAGCAAAACTCTTTGTAATTCTCCATAATTAATAATAATAATAAATTCACTATAATTATCTATAATTATTATTATTACTAATAATAATAAATTCACTATAATTCTCTCTCTCTCTCTCTCTCTCTCTCTCTCTCCATATTTAAATCTCTATAATTATTTGAAAAAAAAAAAATCACCTATCTTCTCACCCCTCAAAATGGAAGATGATCAAAATTAATAATAAATTCTCTATAACTCCTCTCTCTCTCTCCCTAAATGTGGAGGAGAAAGGGGAGTAATAATTAATTATAATTATTAAGTATTAGGTTTCCAACAAAACCGCCGGTTTTAGCCTCAGAATCTCTCTTACTCTTCTCCTATAAATACCGCTTTCCCTTTTTTCCTGGTATTTTTGGGTTTCTTCTTCAGAATCTGGTTTTGTTCTTCATGGTGGAACCAGAGCTTTAATGCTTCTTCTTCCGTTTTTTCTTTCTTTCAGTGTTTTTGAAAAAGCACTGAAAATCACAAAGAAACTGCTTTCTTACTTTCTTCTTTGATTCTTGCATACTTTCATGCTTTTTCTCTACTGTGTATAAGCCTGCATTTTCAGATTGATTTATAGTTGAAGCATTTCTGGATCGAGATATTCGCTTAGAAACCAGATTTTACTACTTCTGGTTCATTTGCGGTGGAAATTTTAGTTAGATTGAACATTGTGGTCTCAGTCTCTCAGGTTCGTCCCGTTCATGGAAATAGATTAACTCTGAAGAAAGCCCTTGTTATTGAATGTAGTTAGTGTGATTATTTTTTCTTACAGTTCCAATTTACAAGTATTTATGTATTTTCATCTCTAATTTTTGTATTTTCCTTGATGTAGGGAGGAACTTCGTGTTTCTTGTATTTGAAGATTTGGATAGAGGAGTAACAAGATTTGATTTTTTCTTATTCTGAGATCCCCTGAAGAATTGAGAACTGGACAAAGAATTATTATGTTAGTGGTAATATATATTTCTGGTAGCAGGTTATCGACGTTTTTAATAATTGCATTAATCAGATTTTTGAAACTCTTTGCATTCTCAAAGATCATGAAGAAATATGATAAGGTTCTACATAATTGACAAAAATTTCACTCTTGTTTATGTCAAGTTTTCAATGCAATAAGTTTTTATACTGGTAAAACAAAATGAACCTCTAAACTTTCCGAGTAGACCTTCCCATTATGTAATTTGAAATCAAGAATTGTCTCATTTTTTTATTCATTAATTAATTTTTATTTTTAGATTACTTCAAAATGGGAAGCAAGGGCTTACCTAAATTTGGTTGACAACTCCTATCTTGAAAGCTCCAATGGGGATAGTCCAAAATATTCCATTAGATATGGAGAACATATGATAATTTGTACTGCGTATAGGGGAATCTCGATTTACGAAGAGATACTAGCAACTTTGGAGCATGCCTTTGGCTCAACTTGATGAAAATATTATTAGTTGGATTCTTTATTTTTTTTAGTTTAGAGTAAAAACACTAATTTTATATACTTTTTGTACTTGAATGATCAGTTGGTATCTTCCCATGAGTGCTAGATGGAAAGAGGTGCATCAGCTCATTCTCTTATTGTACATAAATAAATTGAAAGATTTTTTTTTTTCATGTATAAAGTCTCATCAATCCCTTTAGGCATTGAAGCTGAGAAATCAAACATTGCATCTTTTAGACTTGAGAATTGGAGGAGAAATGCAGTGAACAAAGAATGGGGACATTAATATTCAATTCCAAAATGGATTGTAACAATCTGGACTATAAAGCCTAACTACGTTCTCTCGAAGCAAACATATCTAAGACACATATTGGATTATGTCTTAGTGGCATCAACCAGTCTAAGAGATAGGCAGATGAGTATGTAGGCACAAACCATTGAAAGCTGAAAGCAAGGGCCTAAACGTACAAAGTTAATGTAAGAATGTACATTTATCGCAATCCAAGAGAAAATCAAGAACCTTATTAAGTTAAATTTCTTCCTTGGAGAGAAGTCTAGATCAACCTCTTCAACTCCTTCTATGGTAGCAAAACATATCCAGTTCTCAACTTGTATAGGACCCTCTGTCTTGGATCAAAGAATAGTTAGAATCTATATACTTTAGTGTCTACATGGAAATTCAGAACCGAACAACTGTTCTGTCGAACTCCTCTAGGTTCTAATCTTGCAGGAAGTTCTTGCCAAAGAAAATACCATGAATTACAGAATCCTATAGACAGAACTCCCATCTAGATTCTCCTTTATTAATTAATAATTATTCAAATATTATAATCTCAAATTCCCTCTCTCAATCTTACTCTACCCATTGAGATTGTTGGGAAATGCCATGTGATTTCATGTTTTTCTATCACTCAATGAGGCTTTTGCACAAGTATCCTCTCAATTTCTTTGTTGGATCCCCACCAACACCCACACCACCTTCTCCATTTCTCTTTGTTGCCTATGCTTTCACCTTCCGCTCCTACAAGCAAGATTGGTATTATTACTGCCTCAACTTTAATCCTTTAGGAGCAATATATGTTTTTAAATAATAAAACTAACACTTAAATGTAACAACTCTAAAAAATTTGAATTTTATATCTAAATATTTGACCAAACGTGCATTTGCACGTGCAAGTTTACTAGTATATATATATATATATATATTGAGGTGAATTAGGTTGAATTAGGCGAAATACCTAAAACATAGCAGTGGATATTAAATTGAAGGGGAGGATCATCTATCTCCATTAGGTCCCATCAGGCCTCCAGAAATTGCCGTCCAACTCTTGTGTCTTTGAATGTTCTGCCATACTCTTCCATCTTTGATAGTTTCCAACAATGGAGAACAATAGCGGTTGCTCTTTGCTTGTGTCTCACCCCAAGCTGCAACACTATAGATGGATCTAGCCAAAAATCACTCCCCAAGCCAGAACTCCTCTCTTAGGTAACTTCCCTACCATCTAGGGAAATTACATGAGTGGTCAAAAAACTGCCACCCTTAATGCTAATGTGGCTATTGGGCTACATCAGCCAACATTAGATTCTAAAATTTGACAAGGCTAAATGGTTTTTCCCTTTTTTTTTTATCTCAGGATTGGCTAAGCTGACGAAAAAGCTTCACTAACACAACTTTATGACTTCATACAAATGCATATTTGAGCATAACAACTAGGGATAAAGGAATGCAATTTTCTTTCACCTGAAGTGAATGGAGAATCCCTTGCATATGGGTTTGGGTGCCTTGAGATGGGTATTAGGAACATCAAAGCTATGTTTGGATGTCAAAAAGAGAAAAAAAAAATACTTATAAGTCAAAATCATAATGACCCAATTATTGGTTTTTATGTCTATCTCCCTCTTCAAATTCAAAAATTTTTGAACTTTTTTTTTTTTAGTTTGGCAAGAAAAATAATTCTAGTCAACTGTTTATTACACTAGCATCCTTTCTCTATGTATATATCTCTTTTCATACGCAATCATCACGTCTCCTATGAATGAAATCGTTTTGCCTCTCTCATTGGTGTACTTCTCTATGCTACTTGACGAGAAAAACTCCTTCCACTTAACACATATCTTTTTAATAAAACCATTTGACATATGACATGCATGCCTGCTCAAAAAGTCCTCTTCGAATTAACTATTCAGCATTATTCTTTATCCCCAAAAAAAAAAAAAATTAAAAAAAATCCAGCGTTATTGGTGTCCTTTCTTTCTTTTTTTTTTGGGTGGGGACTAGAGATGGGGGGTGTTGAGTTTGAAGATTTTAAATAGTTCAATCATCTGAGACAGACACCAAAGCTGTAACATCAGAAACGTATGCAAGTTGAAGCAATTGTGTCTAAATTCATGGGATCATCACATCCAAAAGTCAAAACCTCATCTTGCTTTACCTTTGGCTAGCTTCAAAGAGTTTGTTTCTGCTGGAGACTTGTCATGCAAGTTGTAAAATTTCAGCATAGCCTTCTAATTCCGGCCAGGGAAACTCTGATATGGGTTCTAGATAATTGAGGAAGTTTTTTGGCACCTAGGAAGCAAGGATTTAGCTATCGGCATTGGTGCCTATATTGATCTCAGCTGATAAGGATATATATCCATTGAATTGATCCATATCAGACTGATTCGAGATCAAAAAGTCACTTTTTTTTTATAATTAATAAGGGAAAAGGTTGGGCATGCTCATGGTATATTATAAACTAGAATCCACTATATGTATATATCTCTCTCTTCTTTTTTAAAAATGACCCCTCTTCCCCTCCTACATGAAACATCATCCGACGACTCCATTGGGGTTGTCTGCTCACTTACCGTGTACCGGCAACATAACTATCCCTCTCCCTAATAAAATATCCATCTTTTGTATCATATTGGTCAATCTGTATCGATGCCATATCGGTGTTGAGCCCTACCCAAGAAAGCATCTAGGACTAGAAGCTTGCCTAGATGGGCGCCTCAAGTCTCTTTCATTTCTTCGGATATAGTGTGAAATTGGCAAGATCAACCACGTTTATCATTTCCGTTGATTCCATTTGTGTGTTTGGGTTGTTTCCTGTGTTGATGGCCATGTCGAAGGTGAAGTAGCTCAACTTAATAATAATATTATTATTATTATAGTTATTATTGTTTTGAATTTTTGTCCAAGAATGTTTAGACTTTGGACATTAACCTTGTATATGTCCAGATACAAGGATGTGTGAAATTATCGCTCCACCCCTATGAAATTAAAATTCTCATTCAGGTGCCCCTATGCGGTCTCTCATTGCACGTGGCCACACGTCCTGAACTCCTGATAGAAATTTCTTACCCTAATATTATATACCAAACTGCTGACCTTTATAAAAGAAAAATATATTGATACTAAAGAACTGCATAACCTCAAAGCAAAGATAGAAAATTAAATAAATAAAAAAACCCTTCGAATAATGATAGGTAGGAAGATGACTATCCGTACACAAGGGCTGCCCGTCTCAAGAGTTGAATCAAAACCAAAAAAATTGCTATCTGGTTGCAGGAACTTTCCTGCTTTGTTTTTTAAATCTCTAATGTTAGTTGAGATATCCATCCCTATCTTTTGGTTGCCACACAATATTATAAGGTTTTTTTTTTCCTGATAGAACGTTATAAAGAGATTCAAGAGCTTAATTTGTTGATATATATGGTAGCTCATACTTCTTAACACGCTTAACAACCCATCACGTAATGCCCAAAAGTAGTCAAAACCATTAAAGGACTGACATCATTGTTACCAAGTTTTTTTATCAGCTATTGCCCATCCTTTGTACCTTCCATTAGTTATAAAATTTCTTTAAAAATCATTTGGAAAGATAAAGGACTCCATCATTTTCATCTTTGTATTTAAAAAAAGAGTGTAAGATTTCATATTTTAATAGGTATTGAAGTACGAAAAAGTACATTGATACATATTGCTTGGTTGCTTGACGAATGAGTTTTGCAACATTAGTTAGAGCAAAGTCCAAATCAAATCCATGAAGTCATTTGGACTCTGGTATTCAAAGGAGTGGGTTCGTTTGGTCTTCCTCTCTCATCTCAAGACATGCTTTTCACTTGTGAAGATTATGTATGAAGTCTCTTCCTACTCAATCTTACTTGATGGATAGAGCCATAGAGGTTCCTTGTTGTGTCATCATGTGCACTATGTTGGGCTGCAATGTAAACTTTAGAACATGTTTTCTTTGAATGCTAGTTTTCAAATGTAGCTTATAAAGGTATCTTATTACTATTATCATATTATGTGCTTCTTTTTTTGTTAAAAGGTCATTTGTATTAAAGAAGAAAGAAAAACAAAAATTACATAAAAAAAATAGGCAAAATAAGCCATAAACACCAACAAAATATAGATCAATCCCCTCACTTTCAGCAAAGCCATCAGCGGGGGAAAAACCTAACAGATAAAAATCAATCCCTTGGGATACAAAATCTATCAAATGCACCTCTATTCTAGAAGTAAAAACTCGCACAAATCACTTCCGTGATGAGGCAAAACGTTCAAACTTTCGGCCAGCCTGCTCCCCATTTGCCTTTCCCTTGCCTCTTTTTTTTCTTTACTTTCTCGAAGCCATCTTGCTCTTCCCTTAGTCTAGCTGCTTCATCAATATTAGTGTTAGAATTTATATTTATTTTATTATAATTAAGTTTCAAGATGAGGTTTTTCTTTTATGTGTTTTATGACTTGTAATGGTGTGAGATCCTTAGGGTCAAGGTAGTGAAAAATGGTCAATAACACCCTGTGGGTGCCCTAAATTCCATTCATGACCATTACCATGAGTGGAGACGTGGGAAAAAAAAATTGATTGGGATTAATTTCATTTCATTTATGAAATTAATTCTTAATTCATGCTATAAGTTATTGCCAAATTGAGGTAAATGGTCAATGTCATTATGTGGGTGCCCTAAAGTCCATTCATGGTCACTACCATGAGTGGGGAGGTGAGCTAGAAAATGATCAATAACACCCTATGAGAGCTCTAAATTTCATTCATGACCATTATCATGAGTGGGGAGGTGGGCTAAGGAATTGATTGGGATTAATTCAATTTATTGAATTAATTCTCAATTCATGTCCATATGACATTATTCTCCAATCAACTTACCATTAGTTGGAGGTTACTCTTGGGGAATCCAAGAGGGTGTAAGGGTTGATGTTGGGTCTATATAAACCCAATCAAATACCTTGCAGAGACACACATTCACACATTGACACTCCATCTATTTCTACTCTTTGCAACCATACAAGTTTTTCTCTTTCTTCTATTTTCTCTAAGTCTTGTGTAAGGTTAGAGGGGGCTACTGTGCTTTTTGCTCATAGAAGGGACTAGAAGAACTGTCTCATATTCTAGTGGAAGGTTGTTTTATCTTGGAGGTAGAGATACAGAACAGCTCTTGATAGTAGAGGGCATCAATTACCTTAAAGGCAGCACTACAAGTGTGACTCAACCTCAATTCTGATCGAAGCTTCTTCAGTTGCTGTGGTGGTGATTCAACATCTATTTGAAGTCTATCCCTGTCTCATTTCAGCCAAGGATCAATACTACAACATCATAGTAGTTTCTACTGCAAAAGTTTTGTATTGCAATTTGTTTTATTTTTGTAAGAAATTATAATACAATTACCCAACAATTAGTAATCTCAGAATAATTCAATATGATATCTCTTCCTAGGAAAGTATTCAATGAAATATACTCCACCAAGTTCCTCGTATCTGCAACGTCACATACCTTCCCCTAATAGTAGGGCCTATACCTCAATCACTACGATTTTCGCCTCTCCTGCTAATATTTACCTTCCCGCCACAAGAGACGATACTCGCCTCCCAAGGTCTTAATTGCGGAAAATCCTTTTGCACAACTTCTCCCTATGTTATCATATTTCTAAACGACCATAGATCTCAACGAGGATCTCTGATTTGTCCAAACTAGCCACATGAGATCGCACCTCAAAGAATAAGATGTAATCCTAGTGATCTTCTTTGAGTCAATAGGACCTTCAAAGGTCATTCAATCATTGCTCATGTGGGTAGAAATGCCTAAAAATAAGATTATTAGGAGAAATGGGTCTAAATGTAGATATAGAAGAAGCATTATTACCCTTATGAACAAGGCAAATAAATAAGGAGTGATTAATCCCTCCGATTTTGCTAGGCTGGATGAAGAAACTTTGGACAACCCTAAGCAAATCGATCTTAATAATATCTCACACAGAGAGGAAGAAACCCATACCACAACCATCTGGACCCTGTGGCTTTGTTAGCTTTGTGGCTTCTGATGACAAGTAAGACTTCTTCATTAGAATGAGGGCCTGTTGAGCCATATCTTGACTAAATATCGTCATCAAATAGCTCACAGGCTCTGCCTTAACATCTTTTGATTGGGAAAAGATGCAATTGTGGCCAGTTGTGGCTTTTGAAGAACAGTGGAAGAATCCCATATTTGAATCATTTAGAATAAGTCACCTAATTTCGGATTTCTGTTTACTGAAATTCTCTTCTAAGAGTCCAAGGGATCCAAGGTTTAGGGATGGGACCCTTTCCTTATCAGCCAGATGAGGGTTGGTCCTATCAATTTGAAGATGTTTATGAACATCGAAGAGGAGGGCTTTGCAATCTAAGACAAAAAAAGTGATGTTTCCAAAAGACACTTGAGTTCCACTTCCTGAGGGAAGATTTGAAAGACTTAAGCTTTTGGTTTTTTGAAAGACTTAAGCTTTTGGCTAAAACCAAGAAAAGGGGGGGGGGGGGACCAGCTCTTTAACTGGTTGCTTCCAAGCCTTAGACTATAGATTGAAATAAACATAGGAAATGGATGATGGAAAGATTATAATCCATGATACTTTGGGGTAAAAAAACAACCCTAGAAGTAGGGTAAGTCTGAAGACTCTATCAAGTTTATGAGCAATCCTTTGACAGTCATGTCTTCTGTTGGATTAGGTAAATTTAAATCCAGTCCGTTTAAGATCCAATACGTTGATTGAATTAAGTCACGAATGAAAACCAGCCATAGATTGATTACCAACAAGATCATGTTAGATTTCCATTTTGGTGGGCTAGCATAGTTCTAGATTTTGTTTGTTAAAACTGATTTGACAGTGTTGATTACTGAGTACTGACAGAGTGAGTCAACAACGTGCAATGGTGGAAAGTGATAACACATTGGGGTTATTGGATTTTGCTTGAGACACCCTAATAGTATGAAAATATTGCTAGCCGATCATCCTATGACCAAACACCGGTGAAATGGTAAGGCGACTCATTGAGACCAATCTACAGGGGCTTAAAGAACTCAAGGAAGAGGGGGCTGGAGGGCGGACTGTTATGGATGGCTGCCGGTGAAAAGGGCGTTTAGCAGCATCCAAAAATCCCCTTGCACTTGCAAAAACACAACAAAGCACTTTCGCTTTCAACTGGCCCGGAGTCCAAAAGGTATATTCTGCGCTTTTCAGACAGGAACTCTTTCTCTTCAGCACTTGAATTGTTACCACATTTTGTGTTCCAACTGTATGCTTTCACTTGAAAGAGCTTGCTTTAACAAGGTAATGAAATTCGCCTGCAATGTGAACCTAATATCTTATTCCTTTAATGGGAAATAAGCCTTTATTTCCTTCTGCAGGGTTGGTTCATACCCTTACTTTATATATAGTTGGCACTGGTTCAATAAGTGTACAACAAGAAAACCTAAAATTGAGAATAGAGAAGAGGGTTGATAAGACTGACGTTTGTGTTGTGTGGGGAGAATACAAGAAGGGATTGCATCAAGAGATTGTTCTTTTGCTAAGATCTAGGTATGCCTATATCCGTTTCGGTATTGATTCTTTGCATGCTCATATGATCTCCTTGGTCCTATTGTATGTTTGAATTCTTTCAGATCACCCCCATTTTTTCGTGGGCGTAAAAATTAACATTGAAGTCCCCACCCAGGCCCCCATTTTTTTATAATTTTTTTCGGGTTATTCTTCTCGTATCTTCTACCTCTATGATGGGGTTCTACATGGACTCCCTAACATCCATAGACCTTGCTCGCCCGGTGAAGTATCTAAAAGAAATAAATTTTCTAAAACCTAAGACGTTGCTGATGGGGAAGAAGGAACAATAGCACTTTTCAAACACCACAGATGGAGAATGGAAGGGTTGTACCATACATCTCTCAAGAGTGAGAAGAAACCCACTTGGGCTTTTGGCTGGCAGCACTTTTTCTGACTTTCTTCACCATGCCCATGCCCATGCCCATACCCATACCCATACCCATACCCATTCAAGAAGAAGAGGAAAATCTCTCTCTCCATTTTTTGGCTAATCCCTATGGTTTGAGGTTTGGAGTTTGGAGAAGAGGGCAGACCTTCTTATTCAAATTAGATTTAGGGAAAAAAGAAAAGAAAAACACTTCTCGATCTTTAGTCTGGTATGTAGCCCTATTACATGTACACATGGCATTTTGCAATTGGACTGAGAGGGGATCTCCCATTTGATGAAATCTGCAGCCTCATAACTTGATCGTTCAAAATATGCTGAAGGCAGCAACCAAATGAGATGTTTTCATCCAAGGAGGGATTAGAAATACTACTTGTTATCAATCTAGTGAGACAAATGGGGTTTGATCTTTTTTGCTATGGCAAAAGATGTAAAGAGACCGGAATTACATGATTCTATAAGGAGTGGAGTATATCAAATGATTTTTTGAATTTTGTACAATCTATTGGTTTTAGAAATGTAACCCTAAAACTAAGGGTGTCAATTTCAAATCGAAACCGAAACCGAAACCGAATACCGAATACCAAAACCGAGCCTAATTAACTGGACCGAAACTGAACCAAATTTATTCAGTTCAAATTCGGTTTGAATATGTGAGTATGCTATTCGGTTAGGCTCGGTTTCAGTTTAGGGTGTCAGAAAGGCGGTTCGAACAAAAATCAAACCGAATTGCTCTTATCATTCAAGAGCGTTTTTTTTATTATTATTATTATTATTTTTTATTATTATTATTATTTTTTTATAATGTGGTAAGGGTTTTTTGCAATTTATTATCATATATTTACAAACTAAGATAATTTTGGAATTAGCAATGGCCATAAGGCCCATAACTTGAGCCCATTATGGCCTTCGGTCCATTACAGTCATGGTTCAAAAGTGGAACCGTTTTCATAATCGAATTAAAACCGAGGTATAAAACCGAATTAAAACTGCATATCAGAACTAAATTGGAACCAAAACCAAACCGAGCCGAATTGAATCGGTTTGAGTATCTAAATATGGAACCGAGTCGATTCTTGGTTCGGTTATGGTCTACCCTATCATCATTTGGAACTGAACCAAATAACCGAAACAAAACCGATTGACACCCTTACCTAAAACGATGTAGAAAAATAATGGAAATTAAGAACAAACAATCACACAATGAACACAGACATACATTGTTCGGTCCTATGCCCATGGAGGATGAGATATTGCTTCACTATCAATGGAGAATATGATTACAATGCTCCTCCTCACACTTCTCTCAGATTGCTTACCCTTAGTAAACGGGACCTCTGTCATTTGGGAAAAATTCACTAGTACTTCCTAAATTAAACTACGACGGAACACGAGACATCATACCCCAACATTGGTGAACTATATATGGGTTTCTTTTATTTGGTCTCCATAAGAACTGCGTACTAAGTATAACATATTCTCTGATAAGTGAATTGTTTTGAAGAGCCCCAGCCTCCATACTTGGTCATGCTCCAACTGATTGTTGGACTTCCATTTATGAACTTTTTGTTTGTGTTATTAGGGCTATGAAGAGAAGCCTAGTGTGATATTAGAGAGGAATTCTGATTTTTCTCCTTGAGGTGTAAAACAAGGAGCATTATCTTGTTACCCTTGGAAATAGTCTCAAAACCTTTAGCCTCTACCAGCTGAATATAAGCCAGGATAGAGTTGATCTAAGTAAATTATAACCCTAAGAAGCAATCTTGTTCATTAGGCCTCATAATTTTGGTGCAAAGGCCATTAGTAAAATTATACACTCCCTAGTTCCACTAGCTTATGCTTCATTATTTCTACTGTGAGACCTGATTCTCGTTGATAAACTAACCTTCTATACCACTTTTTGTTCACTAGGTAATAGTTCAATAGGTGCTGAGGACAAATTAAGCACCCAATTGACATACCTTCTGGAAAGTTATTTATCCTTTATCCTTTGGGAAATTAAAAAGAAGTTTCTATGAAGGTTTATCCTTTGGGAAATTGAAAGGAAAAAGGTTCTAGATATGAAATACTCATGGAAGATCTTCAACCTGTGCATATGTATTGTGGAAAGTTATTAATTTATCCTTTATCCTTTGGGGAATTGAAAGGAAAAAGTTTCTATGAAGTTTTATCCTTTGGGAAATTGAAAGGAAAAAGGTTCTATGAAGTTTTATCCTTTGGAAAATTGAAAGGAAAAAACTCTAAAGGGGTATTCACTTAATTGGCAAGTACCAAAAGCTCATAATTAAGTGGTGAAGAATTTCAACTCTTCTTGGGGCCTAACAAAAATTCTAGCTATGAAGTACTAATGGAATAAGTACTCTTCAACCTATGCATATGTTTTGTGGAAAGTTATTTATTCTTTATCCTTTGAGAAATTGAAAGGACAAAAGTTCTATGAAGTTCTATCCTTTGGGAAATTGAAAGGAAAAAAGGTTCTCTGAAGGACTGATGGAAGATCTTCAACCTATGCATATATAAAGTACTATAAAGTACTATAAAGTACTCATTGAAGATCTTCAACCTAAAGAGACATGAAAGTAACTAAATTTGGATGTTAATTAATTGTTGATAAGGACCTAGAGAAACAAGGTACCTCATCACTCAAACCTTTAATAAGAACCATCACAGGTACTTCAATTTGGTGCATTTTGAAGTGCCACATCAATGTGTCTGCATTTATTCAATTTGTGACATTGTCTCATCACCTGTGACTGCAATCCTAGCAAATTCGTGCAACATGTGTTGTGGAAGGTGAGATATGTTAATAGTCCCATAGCACACACATTAAGCATTTGGAAGAAGATATGTTCTTGGGGACAATCTTGACAGGTTTCACCAGAACAAGGCATTAGATATATCACATTTACAACTCCTTAGCCACATGCTCTCTGTCATGGAAAGCAGGTGCAAGATTCGTCGTGCTGTGGCGGTATGCGAGCAAATAGTACTGATTCCAGAGGGACAGCACCAAATGAAGAAAGTTGTGGTACCTTATTATAGGACTTTACTCACATAATAATTTAGAGAAAAGAGAAGCTCCTCCCAATAAGAGGACTTGCAGTTAGTAATTTCTAGATATTCTTTCTTATTGTATACAATTCTGTCTCATTTCCATCTCTTTCTGTTCCTTTTGATTCAATTAAATCTATCAAACTACCAAGGAAACAGACAATAGAAATCAATGGTGGAGGCCACAATAGAAACACATACCGAGATAGATCAATGTGAACCTGAAATGGTCCCCTCCCCACCTTAAACAGAAACTCTGAATTGTAAAAGAGAGAAAACCCAGAAACCCAAATTCTTCTATATAAATTTTCTCTCTCCTTTCAGAACTTCCAATAAGCTTTTATAGACATTCCACTCATCCATACCAGTTGGAAGATTACCCAATCCATTTGAATATAGTATATGTCAACAAGCCCAAGATAGAAGGAAAAATTTTCACGGCAAATCATGCAATGTTGAGCCACTAAAATAGTGGTCCCAGGCTCTAGGGTTGAGGAAACCCTAATTAACCCTAGAGACCCAAATGTAACCTGTCAACTTTGACTCTTCTACATAGGAGGATCGATCACACCAATGCACCAAATGAGCATGTTTGGTCATTGGTGTGAGTGATCCATGAGCAGGTACGTGCATATACTGTTGCTTATACTAGTTTAAAGCTCCCCTTTGATTAGCCCTAGAAAGACAAATGAAGAGGAAGGGAAGGAATTAGAGAGGGAATAGTGATCATACATGACCTGGTTATTCATCTCCAGTTTAAGCTAGTAGCTACACCTCTCCTTTCAATGCTAAATTGGATGAACATAGACTCAACAGGAAGAATCATGAAATGAAACAAAAGAAAGTGGAAGGGAGAAATTGTTGTTGGAACATTAGGGCTTAAGCACTAGTATGATTTTACAGATGAACTGTATTAATCATCCTGTGATTAGTGACCTTCAAAGTAACAAAAGGGCTGGGTAAAAAAACCCTAATATCATCTAATACACCACTAATCAAACTAGGTCTGAACTAAAAATGTATTTCTAGGTGTTCCATAATTCCAATCTCTGATCAAAGTTTACTCCAGTATCCCATGTGCAGATTTTCTTAAAATCTTGTGAGTAAAACATAGTAAGGATGGGCTGGGAACTGACCTTTCACTGCCTGAGATTTGAATGATGATCCTATCTCCCCCCTTCATCTCCAACATTTACACTTAAGTCAACATTAAAATCAATTTGTAACAATTAGCAGTTCACAGATTAATACTTTATACAGCTCTGAAACTAGATCAAATTAAGAACTCAAATAAAACCCTAATTAAGTTTCATGCTTAATCCAAAATCAGTGAAGATACAATACACTGCAGCTGGTTCATCATTCTTCAAAACTCCCTTTCAAAACATAATTTGATTAAGGAGAAAGTACAAAAAGTAATCAGGCATAATCTGTAAGCACATAACTAGCTAGCTAGTAAATCAGTAATCAAAACAAACAAACAAACATCTGTAATCTTACACAAAATTATAAAACCCTTATGAAAAACCTTGATCGTCATCAGCATTTTCATGACCTAGACCTAGATATCATGAAATTACAACATCATTTCTTTTGAAGATCTTAAAATGGCCTAGAGATGGAGCCACCATTACTCTTGTCAATCATACTGAACTTGAGAGGTGAAGAACCTAAAGCTTGTTGCCTTGATTGATCATCTTTGTCATCTATATTGCCAGCCTTAGTCTGATTAGCCTTCTCACCTTCTAATTCCCTATATGTATGCAAATACCTTTTTAATGGTTCAACGTAATCATCGAAACCTAATGCCCCGAGAGCCCAACAAATGTCGTCTCCGTTAACGGTCTTTCGCTTCTCCTTATGACACTTGTCAGATGCTTCACCTGTAACAAAGCTAATGAACTCTGAAACACATTCTTGCATAGTTTCTTTAGCTTCTTTCGAGATTTTCGCGTTCGATGGAAGGATTTGCTTCATAATCCTCCCTACATTCGCGATTGGGAGAAGGCGATCTTGCTCCTTGATGTAACCATCATCTACTGAGTTGTCACCACCACCTGCAAATTTGTACTTGTTAACATCTGAATCAGGGCTACCTCTAATGTTATCAACCATCTCTTTGAAACAAAAGATCAAATTGGATCCTCTCAAACACAGACACGTTGCCCCTCTCCCCCTTATTCAGCCCTTCTCTCTCTCTCTTACTCATTCTATATATAGAGAGAGATACATATACTGATTATAGAGATATCTAGATACAAATAGTGAAGTTTATGTATGTACATGTACGTATGTGTATTCATTTACGTACATATTTGGTCTCATATATATATGGTAAAGGGTCTTATTGAAAGTTGAAACAAAGATTTCAAGATAGATGTATAGGACCCTCATCTTGTGTATGCAACTAAGGATGGTGAGATTGAGGTTTGAGGATGAGAAGGTTTGGCACAAAAGCTTTCATAGTACTCAAAAGCATTCCTTAAAGATAAAAGACTGGATTAGCTCATTTACAGTTCAAATTTAATGGTCCCCTCACCCTTCTAACTCTCCTATCCAACTCAACCAACACACACAAACACACGTTCCCCCCCTGATCAACTCTTTTAATCTTTATCAATGCTTCCAACAAGTCTAATCTTAAATATATATTTAAATAATAATATAATTTAAACGAGTGGACGATGTGGATGCACGTGTCATTCATGTGGTAACCTTAGATCCAACTAAATGATCATATCTTATGAAAAGAGGGAGAAGTTTTTTTTGGATGGGTTTGTCCTTGGTGTATTTATAGAAGGTCCATCTATTTGTACCACATAGTAGTTTCGATAGATTCAAAGGTTTCTTACTCACATGTCAAGTTTTAACTATGTTAGAATGACCAATCAAGTGGCAAAATAAAGTTTTCAAAAATCTAAGATTACCGAGAGTGAGGATGACAATGCTAATTAGACTATCAAGAAGGTGTATGACAACAAATGGGAGGATAAATGATTGAATATAAGTATGGAATTTGGAAGTGGTTAATCTAAACTATTCTTTAGATATTCAATGATCGAAATTATCACATCACTAATCCACATGGCACAACTAGGCGGATCACCCATAGAAATGCCATAGAGATTGTCCATACAACCTTTTTCCCTTTACAAAACTACTATTATATATGGCAAACAAGATCATTAGTGTTGGATTACCTACTACTTGCCTTTTGTTTTAAAGGAGTATTTTTTCAATCAAATCACATTCTTAAAATAGGAGATTTTATCATTACATACAAAAGAAAAATGGTATTTCTTTCTCAACCTTAGATTTAGTTTGTTAATTTTGTGATTGCTTCCATCCAATTTTTTGGAATGCCCTAAATTCGACTTGAGCATTCCAAATATAGGTCAATACAAGAAAAACACTCTTTACGATGGTAATTAAGGTTGCTCCATTGCGACCTAGTGGTTACAGATTCGAGGTAGGAAACAACCTCTTCGTGAAGCAAGGGTAAAATTGTGTTTATATTATTATGACCTTTCCCAAATCCCACAACGGCGAAAACTTCATATCTAGGTACACTCTTTTTTTTTTTTTTTTTAACAAGGAAAAATGTTTCTTAACAAGGTTCTTGAAGCATACCAAATGTGTCTAAAAAACCCCTAAATTAAAGTAAACCAACTCCTTGAATTACCACAAAAGACACCATTATATTGGATTTCAAAGTAGCATGCACGTTTTCCGGAACTCATGGTAAAATGAAAATCTAAATGCAAATAGAGAACTAGAGTACACATAAGTCTAGAGCCCTCTAGCTTATTGTGATGATCTCTAGCTTACAAGGTGTCAGCACATGGTTGATCATTATTAGACTATTGCATTGTTGCGCTCTTTGATTTCTTTACCATTTCGTACATTGGTAGATTAAGGCAAATTCATCTATGCAATAGGAAATTAAGTTAATCTCTCTCTCTCTCTCTCTCTATCTCTCTTTCTCTCTACAAAGAAAAAGGCCCCACTCTTTACATTATATTGTGAAAATTGAATCAACCACTTGCTCTAAAGATTGTGTATACATAGTTTTATATGGAATCATCTCTCTAATTAACAATAATTATTTATTAGCAATTATTCGTCTAAATGATGTATGAAATCCGTAATCAGATGCTTCTAGATGTGTGTTTAATCAAAGATTACAATTAATCTCACAAAACGACGACTACATGATCGTGACTAAGATGGAGGACTTATTCGATGTGGGGACACTAATAACATATAATTTGGCATAACTTAAATTAATCATCTTATAATCAATAGGATGCCACTTTGTGTCAACTATATATCTCATGACAATTCAAATTGATTCTTACTTTTTCATAATTTCAATATTAATAGAGATAATATCCATAATCCTTACTTTTAAACATGAAGTGCATTTATATAAATGGCAAAATTTTAAGTATCTCTTTATGTTTTCTTGATTGTTATGGATCATGTGACGCAAATTTTTGGAAGATCGCGGCAGTTACAAGCAATAGTGACGATTTAAAATCTTTCGTGACGCAGGTGATGAGACATTTTGGTTATGATATCTTTAGAAGGGAGACAAATTGCTTTTTATGGACCCCATAATCAACATGCTTATGTAATTAATTACTAGATTAAGAAACATAAGTTAGGTTCAAAGACTTTGGATTACACATATTGTATACATCCCTTATGTCAGCTTTTCAGTTGCCTTGTTCACTTGAATACCAATATATTTTGGTGGACAAATTAGGTAACCTTATCTCTTAATTTGCACTAAAATGCATGTGGTGAGATGGTATTAGTCCTATAAAACATGTATAATTAGTTCATCCTTTTTATAACCATGAGTTGGCAGATGGGTCATGAGAGTAGACATGGGATGGGCCACGATATGGGTCATATAAGTGAGGCCCAATTTAGGCCCATTCAGTTTCGGGGAAATGGGAGGTTCTAACCATCACTGTACCAAGGGATCCGTTTCCTCTCCTTAGCACCCATCGCTCAGGTCGGCCCATAGCTACTTGAGCGAGCGACACATGGCGAGGTGATCCAATGTTTAAGAAAGGTACAGAAAACAAGGCGCTGACAAAGACTCAGAGAACAAGGTGCCAAGAACTGTTGGATCATCGCCTTGCCAAGTGGCGCTCGCCTAAGTAATTATGGATAAGACCTGGGCGATAAGAGCTAAGGAGAAGAGTAAAATCCTATACCAAGTGATGTTTAAGCATCACAACTAGGCTGGTCACTATACCTCAAGATTCTTCCTCTTCACTTAAATGAAAAGTAAAGAAAAAGAAGCATAAAACAATAGAAAAGGTATACTTATGGGCATTTGTTGTCGGATAGAACATTGATTAAGAAGTAATTAAAAATCATAGTTGAGTTAATTTATATTTTGTACATTGTTTTGGCTAATATGCTTGAGTACCTATTCTATTATATATATATATATATATATAGCAAAGACAAGTTCTCAGAGACACATCTAGGTTTTGGACTTTATAAGGGAATCCCTAAAATAATGTCATTAAAGAAATGGGCCAAGTGGTAGAGGCACTTACATTGGTGAAAGAGACGTGGAGAAAAAACCCCTGAAGTGGGGTTAGGCCCGTTAAGGCTAGGGATCTTAGTTAAGAAAATGTTGAATTCTAAATCTCTCTCTAGCTTCTCTCTTCTTTAGAGGCCACTCACTTAGTTGAGAATATGAGATTCCCTCTTTTGATTGCTCAAGTACTAATATGATCTCTAATCTATTTATGTTTGAACTTAGGGAATGGCACACTAGGCCTTGGACCAATGCCAAAGAAGTAGTCTATTTTGGAAGGAATATATAGTGCCATACTTGTGCTTTTATCTCACATTTTTTTATTGTTATTTTATTTCTTAGCCCAGTAGGTCTTAGGTCATCAAAGTCTTACCTACTTAGGAATACATCTTGCTGTTTCCTTTTATAATTAGGAAATAAGCCTATTGGATTTCTGCTGTTTTTTTTTCATGAACTCTTTGAAGTTGAATGATGATCAATCACCATTAGGGCAGTCATGGAGAACCAGGTCATGTTTTGGACAAATCATTTGAATTGAGTTTATAAAAAATAAATAAAATTGGTTAAGAGTCTTGATGATTCACCAGTGCTAGAAAGTGAGACTCGATGTTTCTTGTCTTCTCAAGTTGCTTGTGAATTGATATTTAACCCAAGGGGCGCAACGAACATGGTATGAATCGTAAACTCAAACGTCTTAAGTTTGACTCTCACTAAGTACACCTTAGGCCACTCACACAGAGTGTTTAGTGCTATTCACTACTTTCAGTAAAAGTTGAATGGTTCTCATTCAATTCCGGTATGACTCGATTCATACGATTGTAGGGTCAGTATGAACCTACAGGACTAGTCAAGCTGAAGGCCTTGATATCCATCGTTAGCAAAAAAAAAGAAAATACTCCATAATAGTGATCATAATGTACATTCCAACGGCATCAAATTCAAAGAAGCTAGGAATTAGGAAAGGAGCTTCCAGTAAAAATATAATATCTTTTTTTTTTTTTTTTCTTTTGAAAAATTATATAACAAATTACTGAGCTATGACAGCTAAGGAACTGACACGTTGCCTGAGAGATTCGAACTCTCGCGGGGAAACCCCATGTACTCAGCTGGCACACGCCTTAACCAATCGGCCAAAGCGACGACCTACAGTTCGTGTTTTCTTTATATATAATGTTAGAAATCCAAAAGTTACCCTTGCCCTGGCTGTAGTTGACCCTCTCTCTCTCTCTCACTCATAGATGATGATAGCATTTTCTTATTTTTGGTTATAATTTTAATTGTAAAATTCCTATTGGTGCCATTTGGGTTGGATTCTAAAATAGAAAGTTTTATAATATAAGGGAAAAATAATGTTTTTCCGTTACCTGTCAAAACAAAGGGAGAAATGATGACTCCACCCATGTGAAACCCATAACTCCTATGTGGCCCTACATTGGCCTTGCACTGGTGCAAGGGCTGGGCATCAAGGGGGATCAAAATCCTTTGTTTTTCCCATCCCTGTTTTTTCTTGTTTTGCTACCTACAGAACACGACACGTGGACAATTGAGGATCCAACGGTCAAGGTTGGGTGAGGATTATTACATCCGGTGCGTTGATCTTAAAATTGTCCACGTGTCGTGTTCTGCAGGTAGCAAAACAAGGAAAAACATGGATGAGAAAAACAAATGATTATTTTCCCATCAAGGGAGCATTCGTTTCTCCTTAATATATATTATATTAGCTAAATAAAATTTGTTTATTTGCACTATTGCAAGTTCTTGTAGGTTGGAAACATGGAATTAATTTTTCTTGCAAAGTAGGGGGGAAAGTTGTATATATTTGCTCCTCTCAAATAAATTGACTATAATATTATACCATGTACTTATAAATTTAGGAACAATGAGCAATTAGTAGTATAGAGAAGTGCACCATTGAGATATGGAGAAATGGTTTCTCACACTATTGAGGTCATTACATGCAAGAGAGAGAGAGAGAGAAAGCTGGGAGGTGGGAGGTGGGAGGTGGGAGGTGGGGGGTGGTTAGCCTACCCTCACTTACTTGGCGACTCAGAAGAACTTTTTTCGAATAATTTATTAGGCTAGTCATTGGAAAAAACTTGAAATGGATTATGAAATGTGTTCAATGGACATTACTCTTTCCACCCCAATTAGATCATACAACATAACTCAATCCCCTTATCTCAACTGTGTGGGGTCGGATATATGGATCCTTATCTTCCAATCAACTGTCTTTGAGGTCATCCTTAATACAACTTCGAAACTATATCTTTTCTCGTTAGTTTTGCTAGAGCAATTTTAGGTCTGTGTTGACCTTCTTGGCTTTTTCAATCTAAACCAAATCACTCCTCCACTCTGGAATATCTTAAGGCTACCGATTGAACACGGTCATGCACTCATACTACCTCAAATTACTTTCTCCTAATTTACATGTATTGGAGCTACTCCCATATCATCTCTAATATGATCAATCGGGAAAATGTTATCTACCAAAAAAAAAATAGCTAAGGGAAACCCCATGTACTTGGCAGGCACACGCCTTAACCACTCGGCCAAAGCGATGCTTATGTTTTTGATTTAAACAATTGTAACTTAATCCAACAAAAGTGTAGATGACTAAATAGGGCTTTAGGTACTGAAAGTCGAGCTTAATTGCTAGATAATAAGATTTCTCTATTAATTGTTTTGTGAACTCTGGTTGTGGGCGTATTTGATGATCTATGGCTGTGGTGGGTTTCTTTCTTGCTTTAATACAGCTTCTGTTGTAGAGGACGACATGGTTCTTCAGTCCCTGGCCTCCCTCTGCAAATAGAGGCAAAGATTCTGAAACATCTCAGTTGCAGCTCTGTCATGGCAATTGAGAAAGAACTCCATAGTTAAACCTTGTGACTTGCAAAAACATTGACATATCACAGATTTCCATCTGGGTTTCTTTCTGATATGTCTAATGTGAATGAAATCTAAAAGGGTTGAGCCTGAAAGAAGAAGAACAAGAAGAAGAGTGTCTCAACAGGAAAGAGAATAATGGCTTGATCGATGTTGGAAAGGAAGAGATGGTCTCCACTGGAACTGGGTATGCCTGTACTGTTACTGGTTCCTCCATGGCTACATCTTGGCTTGGTATGAAGATGGTGGCCTCCATGAGAAAAGCATGAGTGGTCATTACCGGGTTCTAGGCTTTATATTGATCGGTCAAAGAAGCTTTCCTTCATGGCTTAAATTGGTGGCCATTTAAGAGAGAGAGAATTTCATTTTTGAATATTGTTCACCCAAATTAAGAAGCCCTTATTGTGGAGGGGCAAGATCAAAATGGGCTTTATTTAAAAAAAAAATGGGTTCTTTTTCATCTACAGACCATTTATTGTAATCATTCAGACCTTGATTACTGAAAAGGATAATTTCGAAACCCAGCATCCTCTCCTGGTTATATATGTGGACTAAAATCAAACCATTGTTCAAGGTTTTTCATAAGGGTATTTAAGATTATGAATCATATAAAGGGTGAGAGTAAACAATAAACCCAGAGTCCAATCATAGTGTTACATCATCATTCTACACCTGAGAAAGCAAAAGCACCAAGATTCTCTCCAACACGCCCAACTCCCCAGCATGCATCGGACGACTAAGTGGACCTTGGGATGCATGCCCTGTGGGAATAGAAAAGAGAAACGCTTATGCTTAACGACAACCTATGCATATAAGGGCCATTACCCACTGGTGGTTCGGCCTATGCAATGTCCTGGGAGGACTGAGTTTGAAATTGGTCCTATCCTTTGGCCTTTTTCCTGGGCATTCACCCGGACAGCAAACCTTTTACCATTAGTCTTAAGCAATGGCCCCTCAATTGCAACCCATACATATCCCCTCTAATCTACCCATGGATTTGGTATTGGATGTCTCCAACAAGATGGCCCACATAATTTTATGGTAGGACTCGCTGCCTGGTCATGTGGCCCTTACACCAGCATGGAGACCAATGAAAGTAAATGTGCGGGCATCAATATAAATGAAATTTTTATTTCACAAGGGTAGACCGATAATTTCATGTGCCTTGTGTCTGGGTGTAGAGACCACACGGCCATCTCTACTGATCTAAAATCTTGATATATTACTCTAAAATCTTGATATATTACTAGTGTATGGTGTGTGCACTATCATTTTACCCATTTACCCAACCTGTAATGGGAGTTTTTACTGTTACCCTAAGGGCAAATCCTTCCCAATCCTCAAAGACACCTTATATCCCTTGAGAAGGTATCCCTTTGATGGTGAGAGTAAGAACATTACCCTATTTGATCCAATAACATTCATTTGATAGAAACAGATTTGATAAATACTGATAACTCTCAGGTGAAGTCTTAAAACAGAAAGATCTATTAGATAATGAACTAGTGGTTCTAAGCCATCTCCATTGATGAATTAACAATACCCTGTTCTGTATGCATAGAATACAGAACTTTGGGTGTACCAATTAGATGTGTTCAGCTTTGATGCCCAAGATGCGCATGGTTCCTTACTTGGTGGAGAACAAAGAACCCTAATTGTTTACAAACCAGAAATAATGCCCGCAATGCCTCATGGTCTGGGTGAGGTGGAGCTGGTAAAAGTCTATGCCTCCAATCTTGTTCTGTAATTGCAGAGCACAATTGAAAACTACATATAGAACCTCCAATCCTGCAATAAAAGAACTCTAGATTTGGTGTGAAATTGCAACCCAAAATGTGTGCACTTGGATGTTTGTCTGTTACAATGACAAAGCTGACAAGTAATATCAAGAGCACTTGCTTAGAATAGAAAAATGCCACTCTCCAGGCTTTGTATTCCCAAACATTGTTTAGAGGACCAAAAACCTAGTGAAAGATCAAAGAATATCTAAAAAAAAGATTATGCAGAGGCCACAAAGATGAGTCCAAATTGTCTACAGCGAACAGTGAGGTGCAGTGAGCATCCAATGGCTGCGAGGGCACGGCCATGCACCCCAACCGTTGGATGCTTATTGCACCTCACCACTCACTGCAGACGATATTGACGGCAAAGATGATGAGTTCCTAACAAGTGAGATGAAGAGACATCAACAAGAAGGACTAGAATCATCATGCCCTAGGTGGTTTCTCCAGCAATGCAGAAAGATAAACATCTTCCTTTCATTTAGGTGAGACAACCCGGTTGTGGTTTTTACAGCCTAACTGCAAAAACATGTAAATGTAGTCATCCAGGTCCCTTCTGCTGCAAAAGAGCGGTCTATCCACAACAATCCTTAAGGCCTTAAAATCTGACCGATCCCAATCAAACAAGATGAAATCCATCGATTTTAAGATCAATCCATCCATCCAAAAACCCAGTTGTATAAATCAACTCCATTGTGTTGTCAAAGAAAGGAAGCCACCGACTCAGTGTCACATACAAAGGAACCAGATCTCCATAAGCAATCATCTCATTGAATGGGTGGTGCCCCAAGGTTTAGAGCAGTCATAATTGTCACATTTTGTTTACTCATCCTTCCAGCAAAAGTCCCTGTGCCAACACCAAAGTCCAGACCTAATCTCCCCAGGTTTGACTGCTAAAACATCACTTACAGAAAATCTACTGGAAGTGCACCATTACAGCCTCAATTAACCATTTCCTCCTCCATTTCAGAGCATCCATTGCACTTGCTATAACCCCGCCTGGACAAGTAGCCATATTTCTTGCACTGATAATTGCTCCACTGTAAATTTCTATCCTCCTGTAATTTCCAAAGGGTCTCACTGATTGGGAAGGGCTACTGATAAGAGTTATGAGGCCCTTGTCAACCACCGTCTCCTGGGCAAAGGATCACAACCTTCAAACATGAGCTTATGAACTAGGTTGTTCCAGTCATCTTTGCAAGAAGATTCAATGTTGTAGTTCACATACTCTTCTCGTTCATTCTCCATCAAAACACAAGCATGCCCTGTTGTGTTATAAATCCTCTGTATCATAAATATTGATCTTCGTGACTCTGTTTCCTTTTGGGGTTATATATTTCCAAATCTCCCCAGTCTGAACTCTGAAATAGCTAATCAAGGAGTCTTCCCTCATCGTACTGTTCCTGAACCTGTTAACTGGAGGTAGTCGAATCTGTCTTAAGATATATAAGCATTGTATAGAGTCTGGATTACCGCCTTCACAAAAACTTCATATGATCTGAGCTTCGGAAATATTCATTTTGTCCAAGGTGCCACTGCTCTTCCCCAGCTTTCGTATGATGATCCCTAAATAGTCCTGAAAACTAGCCATTTCAGGCATAACTTCATCAACCCTATCAGATATAGCTTTTGCATCGAACCAACATAAAGATCCTCCACATGGTAAAAATACAGGAAGTGTCTTCATCTTGGATGAAGAACCCAGTGAAGTAGAACAATATCACCTAACAAGACCTGAAGTGAACCCATTATTGTTTTTTGGGGTGAATAAAAGAATTTATTTAAAGAACAAAGAAAGAAAAACCAAAAGGCAGGAGACCAGCCAAATTAGCTAGAAACTAAAAGGCAACACAAAAGCCTTAGACAAGGCAAAGGAAATGAAAATACAGAACCATATGGCCAACCACAAATTAAGTTTCCCATTCCTTGGAGCAAAGGTAGTAAGAGGCAAATCTTAAGTGGTAACTCCGAACAGAATAGATGTAATGGCTATCAAAATTATCATTTTTTATGGAGCTCCAAAAATTCCTTGGAGGCATGCAGGAAGAGGCTGCCAATCAGGAATGTGAAGGAAAGGAGATTCCAAGATTGGATCCACAATGGTATCACTTAGCTTAGACTCCGAATGATCCTCCAAAGAAGCAACTGATGAACCACCAGCCTCAGGATTCACTTTGCACTAAGGGGCCACCCAAGATTCAGAAAAGGGGGGGGACCATTAATCATGAAAGCGTGCATCTTGGAAAGCAGAACCTCCTCATCCCTAACTAACTAGAAAAATCTCTCTTTCCCCAAATGAGCTAAAATGTTAACTATCACAGTAGACTCTAAATAAAAAATATAGCAGCTAACAAATGCGACAGTCATAGCTCACCTGAGGCTAAGAAGAAAGAACTAGATGATGTTTATAACTGAATTTACAGATACACGTAAAATCAAACCTCCAAAAACTATGTTCCAAGCTTTTGTATAGATGAGAAAGCAAAGAGAGTACCAAAAATCAAGTAGTCCCAATGAGACTTCCTCCTCAGCTGACATCCAGAAAAGAGAACACCAGAGCTCTACAAATCTCCTTCAGCCATCAGCCCATTCAACTTTATATCAGATTCAAATGATACACTCAAACTCGAATCTGCATAAAATGCTGGCAAGAGCATTCTGACATGGGTAAAACAGTGAAGATGAAGATTCCACAAAACCATACTAAAAGATTGATCTTCTGTCCAAACCCTTTGCTTCTTAAAGGGAAATCAATCGAAAACCTAAGGGCTAGAATCTCGTAATTGGAAACCCACTTTAAAATAGCAATCAGTGATAGTTTTAAAATGTACAGAAGCGTCACCTGCAAGACAAAGGATTGGGTCTTCTTCGCTGATCCTCAACCATCCCCTTCCCGCCTTCCCCTTCTTTGGGTCCTCTTCCTTCTTCCATTTCTACGGAAAATCTGTAATACATGATCGAGAAATGAAGACAGTTTGCTAAAGTTGATGCGATCATCTGCTCCTTCAAAGTGAAAGGGCGGTTCTCTCTCTCTCCCTCTCTTCCCCCTGGGTAGCTGTTTCTTGACTTCTCTTGGTGCTGCAGTTCCAGGCTTGAAACCTAAAACGTTTAGGCCCGTTTCTTCAAAGAGGACGTATTCGGTGCACGAACCTCCCACGTGTGCAAAGTCCGGGGCTGTGAACTATAGGGCCCGTTTGATAACGTTTCAAGAAAAGCATTTCTATCATTTCTGTTTCCAGAAATAACAGAAACGGATTAAAAAGTGTTTGATAAAACTGTTCCGTTTCACTTATTTTTAGAAATATAAATATAAATTTTTACTTATTTATGGTTCAAGAAACGATCCAGGCGAAACAAGTTCAACTTGTTTCACCATTTCTATAAACGACTTGTGGCCATTCTTTCATTGGTTACTATCGACTTCTAAAAACATGACTTATCAAACACCTTCAATTCCGTTTCTATTTCTAGAAACGAAAATTTATGTTTCTGCCGTTTCTTGAAACAGAAACGGCAGAAACGTTATCAAACGGGCCCTATGTAACGCTTGCTTTAAAAGTGTGGAGGGGTTGTTTTAGATTGCTTGATTGTACGAATTAGCATCCAATACCTGTCTTTATTGTTCTTGAACACATTTCTCTTTTTCTTTGTAATGATAAAAAGTGAGATAAATGTTGGATACAAAGCGACGGATCCTATCTTCCAAGTCGTAATATTCGTACTAAAACTTTTAGGCTATGTTTAGTACTAAGAAAAAAAAAATCAAAAAATTTGAATTTTGAAGAGAAAGACACATAAAAATCATTGTGTAGCCTTGTTCATTTTTATCATATTACGTGAGAGAGACACATGAAAAAATCAATGTGTAATTATTCTTTTTTATCTTATTATATCTCTCATAATATCTTTTTTGTACTATTGGTTATCGAACATAGTCCTTGGTTCGTTTGTTTAAAGGATAAATATAGTTGAAAAATTTATGAGGATAGGTCTCATATGTTATGTGTTCGAGTGACAATAAAAGCGAATGAAATAAAATAATGAAAAAACATATTTTTTTTTAATAGAGTGAGATTTTATGCGAAAGAAAAAGAATAGAAAAAGATGAAAGAAATAGACACAAAACAATTGGAATTCTTTTAGAAGCAAGTACTAGATTATCAAAAAACCATTATTGCATTAAATGACCTCATCTAGTCAGTTTCACACTTTATTTATTCAAATAATCATATTTGTGATAGTTCATGGGAAACAAAAACAAGTTTCTCATTTTTTTTTTTCTAATTTTTTTAATTTTCTTTATGAAACAAACACGGCCTTAGAGGAGATCGATTCGGTGTCAGCTGCTTCTGGGTTGGTAGGAAGGCCCACCTCAACTCTAACCGAAACAAACAATTTTCAAGCTAGGAATATAAAAAAATGGAATCGGTATATACGAATTGGGTTCAGTTAATTCCGATTTAGTTTCTGTTCCGGGTTAATAGAAACTGGTCATGAATCGGTCAGAATACTCCAGATTTCTGCCTAAAACCCTAGAATTCCCTACTCTGGAACGACAGGAATCGGAACCGAGCTTGGTTTATTTTGATTCGAATCGACCAATTTGCTCACTCTGATTCTGATTTTTAAATCCTTGCTGCCAACAACAGTACCAAATATATGTGAAAACTGAAAACTATTGATTTTTCAATATCTCTTTGTAATAAGGGATGATTAAAATTATTAAATGCGTTACCAATTTTTTTTTTATTAAATGTTCAATAATTTTTTTTTTCTGACTACTAATTTTTTAATGTCTATTTATAATAAGGGTTGGCCATAATTATTAATTAGTTACTCTTGGTCCCATTCCCAATTACTTGCATTTATTCTATTTTTTGAAATAAAATAATATCTCTATCTATTCTTTAGACAATTTTATAGATATGTATATATTTTCAAATCCATAAGTCTTGACTCTTGATTCACATAAGCTCTATTTGGTCATAAGAATCCAAAAATGAAATTTGTGTATTTAAGTTGGTAATTATTAATAGTCCAAACTAGGGGTGTCAAATCCTAAACTGAACCGGTAAAACCGGCCAAATCGAACCGATAACAACACGGACCGAACCGAACCAAACCGAAGCCTTATTGGTTCGGTTCGGTTTCGAGTATTGCAACCTCAAAACCAAATCGAACCGCACCGGAAACCGGATGAACCCGAAACCAAACCGAAACTGGCTCAAAACCCAGACCGAAACCGAAATCAAACCGGTAAGAAACCGAAACACTCCAAAATTCATTAAAAAAAATCAAAATTTGCATAGTTTTGTATACATTTGTATGGAAAGTCGAATCCAAACTAGACAAAAAACCAAAACCAACCCGGTTACAAATCGATTTAAGAAACCAAAGACAAACCAAAACCAAACGAAACCGAAACCGAAACCAAACCGAAACCGGAATTTCCTTATTGGTTCGGTTTTGGTTTCAACTTTCCCACACCGAAACCTACTCAACCCGGACCGAAACCGAACCGGACCGACCGATTGACACCCCTAGTCCAAAGAAATTTAGAAGGTGCAATTCCATGATTCATTAATTAATATTCAACTGTAGTTAAAATAAATCAAATTCAATATCTGACTATTGGGTCTCTTATAATCCAAACTGAGAAATAGAAGGTGATAGCGAGGACAAAGATAAAGCAATGTTTCTTAGATTTTAACAATGTAGGATTCAATCTTTTGATCCTTGATGTTTGTATTTAGGATGCCTTGAAGTCTTCTTGCCCTTTGTTGCAGTAAAATTTTTATTTACAACCTCCTAATAAAAAAATTAGGGTTCTGTCAACAGGGGTTTTTTTTTTTTTTTTTTTTTTTTTTAAGGTAACTATTCAAGTGTTGACAAAATTAACTAATGGTTGAAATTTACCACATGTATTCATAAATTTTGATATGTCACATATGTAAACACTTCCTCCCTCACCAAGATAATCATGTTTAAGGGGAAAATGCTGCTTTCCTAACTAGCTAGTTAAGTCTGAAATCTCTAGTAGCTTGTATCCTTAGCTTGAGGGAGCTATAGTGAATAAACCCACATTTTAAAGAGGTTGTTAAAGAATTAATAAACCACTAATTAAGCTATTAATTTGACATATGTAATGTAAAGGAACAATTATGACAGGTGAATATAATGAATGAGTGGATCATTAAATAAGAGCATTATTGGAAATCCAACAAAATTTCAAACTTGGCTTTTAAAGTTGATAAACATTTTTGTGACTGTTAAAAACTTCAAGGCATCCTCAATACAAACATTAAGGATCAAAAGATTGAATCCTACATTGTTAAAATTTGAGAAACATTTTGGTTTATGTATCGATCTTGACCGATAGTGATACGATATTAATAAGGATTAGACAATATTAATTTCAAGCCGATATCAGGTTTAAATCGAAAAATGAGAAGATCTACATGATGGCATCATAAAGGTTCCTTTGGCATGCCAAGACACAAATTTGGGGCCCATTCTCTCTCTTTCGTAAAACCCCTTATTGATGGATTCGTAGCCCACCCCTTTCGTATGCCTAAATTATTACTTAGGGCGTTGTGGGAAAGCCTATCCCTTAAAACTTAAATCACTTTTTAGTCGACACAACCCATTTTTGTATTAGTAGTGTATCGATATCAATATTCAATAATATTGATATATATCTATCAATATGATAATACTTAGAATCATAATTCCAATGCAATCCACATGTTAGAATTAAACTTTTGGTCTATACATAAACGACGGACAAGCACGCCACCCACTTGCATAAGTTAGTAGGCAGCATCTACGAGGGCATGGGACGTGCATCATATAGGAGGGGCAAAGGGTCATTTCAAAGGGAGAGAGAGAGAGAGATCTGACGCTAGCTTGTGGTATACAAGTGGTGTGCCTTGGATGCATAGTCCTTGTGCCCAAATACATGAATATATAAAATAATCACCTCTTTTTTTTTTTTCTTTTTTTTTGTTGTAGAAATATAAAATAATCACCTCGTGAAATAAAAGATCTCATCCATGTATGGATTCGAAATCTGTCGGATCAATTTTTTGTTATCCCGAATGTTATCTAGGACCTGGGATACCCGTAGAATTTTATTAAAAATTAAACTGATAGTAAAGGGACAAGGGGAACATAACCAGCTTTACCCCATCCCATGAGAGACAAGTCACTCTGTCACTCTCAAAACCCAAAAAACCCTTATAATATAAACTATTACATTCTAAAGGTTGTTAAACCAACATTGTCTTCTCGAACGATGCAACTAAGATCACCTGAAAGAGGATTATCACCATGGAAAATCAAATTTATTGTAGACTCACAAGCAAAATTAGTTAACCAATTCGTTGCTCGATTGCTTTCCCAAAATGAAAACAAAATGTGGACTCTCAGAGAATCGCAGAGGTTGATAACTTCCTGAAATCAATATCAATAACTCCACAAATTACAGAATTTTTAAGTAATCAGTTTTACAATAAAAGAGCAATCATAATTAATATAAAAATCAAAGAGGTCCAATTCCCCACATAATCAATCTCTCTAATCACTAGAATACCCAATGAACTGATTGTTAAAAAGATTTGAACACGCACTCTGAGACATGAATACCTCACTGAACACACTCATAACTCATTACTCCTCGTCCTCCTCCATCATTAATGCAGAAGCTACACAGTCAAGTATCTCTTGCCCAAAATGATATTGTTTTTTGCAGATATTGCATGGGAGATCTCGTTGACTCAACATTTTGTGACGTTTGGTCTGCTCCGATTTGCTATGCTGCTAGAGTCTGTACCCTCCTCGACTGTCGGAAGATAACTCGGCAGACGGACAGGGGCCCACACCGTCAACACAGCATCGTTTAATCCTGTTAACGACATTAGGACTTAGCGGGACCCACATTAATTCATCCAATCCTTACACGTAGCAAACCTATCTATGAGACCCATATTAACTCATCCAATATCCCCACGTGGCAAGCCTTGTCTGCTGCTAGGCTTCGACATAAATGCTATGTATGCTTCGCATGTAAACCATCACCGTTGGATTCTCGGAAATAGTATGGATGTCACGACAGAACAGCCAACGCTGTGATGCACAATCCAATCACTACCGTCTGATCTTATTTTGACGGTGTTAGTGTTCTACAAGATCAACCTTTACCCGCCGTATTTCTCATGAACGTCTCTGATTAATATTAACTTTTTTTTAACCGAAAGACACATTTAATATTTTAATAACTACCCTAATCAAAACTCGAAAAGCTAACAAAAACTCTTTTTCTTTAATATGACTGAAATACCCTTCAAATATTTTTCTTAGTTTGCAGGGTTTAAGAATCGTGTCGGTGTCTGTCAGCATCGATACTGATACCGATAACTTGCCACTATCATATCAGTGATACGGAATGGAAAGACGGTAAAATAGTCAAATTTCGTGTTAATCCCAGAACCTCTTAAGGGAAAAATGTCCGAAATGATCAATACAGATATATAAGTATTGGTTTTCCAACTGGTTGATAACTAATTTGTACTATGAACTAAAATTTTGATCTAAGGTTATAGGAATTGGTATCGGTGTTCATGTCTGTCTTTATCGATATTGATATAGATCAGTTAGATTTGATTCGATATCAAGACAAATTAAAATTGAGAGAAAGAATGTTGCCAATCTAGCGTTTCTCACCCCCAAATAACTGTTTTTCAAGGGTTATGAGAAGATGTTGTGGCCCCTTGAAATTATGGAAGCGTCTGAGCATTGGAATTCTATACGGATAATATTCCTCTTCTGTGTAAAGGCTCTTTTTGATAAATCCGAATCATATTATATCATATCGATATTAGGATCTAGTTTTACTAAAAAAAATAATAATAAATAAATAAATAATTGAAAGAAAAAAATCAGGTTCCAGTGATACAACACCAAATTACTAATGTTAGAAGGGCGAAAGAACCTTGATGGTTTGGTGTAGAAAACACCAGACGAGTGGGCTAATGAGAGCACATGCAGAGTATTTTCAGCACACGTAGAAAGCGACACAATCTCAATATTACAAAAAAAAATAAAAAAATCAAGTTCTAGTGATACAATACCAAATTACTAATGTTAGAAGGGCAAAAGAACCTTGTTGGTTTGGCACAGAAAACATCAGATGCGTGGGCTAATGAGAGCACATTCAGAGTATTTTCAGCACAAGTAGGCAACAACACAATCTCAATTAAAAAAAAAAAGTTCAGATTCCAATGATACAATACCAAATTACTAATGTCAGAAGGGCGAAAGAACCTTACAAGTATGGCACAGAAAACACCAGAAGCTTGGGCTAATGAGAGTACATGCAGAGTATTTTTAGAACACGTAGAGAACGACACAATCTTTTCACGCTCATCTATGTATGGGTGTTTCCTATGCCATATCGATAGATTTATTTTTCCCTATTTAGGGTCATGGAATTATCAATTAGTACGAATCAAATGTATAGTTCAAATAATGTTCGATGCTGCTCAATTCTTGTCAATCCATATCGTATCGTATCGATATCATGAGACCAATAGCGACACCCACCAATAACCTTGAGTAGGCCCCACCTGTGAAACGGATGGCATGCATTACAACATCTGCTGGTCGTAGCCGTGGATTTAAAGCCTATACTTTCATAGGTTATGATAATCAGAGGGATGGGCTAATGAGAGTACATGCAGAGTATTTTCAGCACACGTAGAGGGTGATACAATCTTTTCACGCTCATCTATGTATGGGTGTTTCCTATGCCATGTCGATAAATTAATTCTTTTCCAATTTAGAATCATGGAATTATCAATTAATACGAATCAAATGTATCGTTCAAATTATGCCCGATACCGCTCGATTCTAATCAATTCATATCGTATCGTATCAATATCATGAGACCGATAGCGACTCCCACCAATAACCTTGAGTGGGCCCACCTGTGAAAATGGATGGCATGCATTACACATCTGCTGGTCATAGCCGTGGATTTAAAGCCTAAGCTTTCAAAGGTTCTGACAATCAAATGGACCACCTTCATTTGATTCTAAACGGTCAGGATTAAACGGACGTTCAATTTTTATTTTATTAAAAAATTCCTTTTTCAGTGATCTATTTATTTTTCAAAAACTCAGATAATAAGGGTAAAATGGTCAGAAGAAAGTATGAAATCCGCTTACGAACCCGGTGGTGACCAAGGAATTCATCAAAACCAGCGTAAAAGTAAATACTTTCTCTCTCTACCCCCCAAAATAAAAAAATAAAAAACACTCTCTCTCTCTGTGTTTTAAATCGCCCTCCGTTGCTGAAAACTCGTATATTAGATTATTTTCTCTCTCTACTCTCTAGCCCTCTCTCTCTCTCTCTAGTATAGAAAGGAGGCAGAGAACGACTATGGTTTGGTTTTCCTTCCCTTGGGCTTCCCTCTCTTTTTCTTCCCTGCGAGTCCCCACGAATTCCAAGCCTTAGTTAGCCATGAAACCTCAGGTTTCTTAAAGCAGGTAAACACCCTTTAGTGTCTATTGTTCTACCTATATTTGTTTCCTCTCTGTGTGTTTATCACTTCGTTATATGTTTCGTTTTATGCTATTGTATTCGTTATTTTTCATGGAGAAGTTGACAATCGAGGTCAATCAATACATAACCATGATGACCCATTTGCGCAGGCATTCTTTCTCACGTGGGTTTTGACGTCCAAGCTCTTCCATGGAGGTTAGTAAATCTTCTTCTTTTTTCATTCCTCTGCATGTTTTGTTTCTTTTGTAAGTCGATTTAATGTACTTCTCTTACTGTTTTTATGGTTTGTTTAGTGTTGGAATAAGTTGATTTTGGTGGGATCATATGGGAATTCTCATAGAGTACTGGTTTCCTCAGTCTGAACATTGTTGGTGTGGTTCATAAGATGTGGAGTTCAGTATTAAAGAGTTTAGCACAATTGGGTTTCTTCCCAATTTGGTATTTTCCTTTTGTTTTTTGTGTTTCTTGATGTTCTTTTGAGATGATTGTTTGTGGGTTAGCGTTAGGTGTTGCTTTGGGTTCGAGTATGGATCTGGGATTTTTTGTCATTGGTATGGGTTTCTAATTTTGAGGCTCTGCTTGTATGCGTTTCCTGCTGTCAGTGCTTGGTTTGTAGGAATCTGGGTTGTGGGTTTATTGAGTGTTTCTTCCATGTAAATGTTTTCCGCATTGTTTTGAGAGTTTAACTTATAGCATTCCCTCTGATTCGCATACATACATTGGGATCTATTCGGTTTGAGTTACACGTTTATTTAAATTTCCCCTTCAAGAGAATTTCTCCTGGCTTTGGTTGCTTTTGCTGGTCTGAAAGAAACCCTTTTTGCTTCCTATTCTGGCATCTATATGTAATTTGGTTTGCCTAATTGGCTCAGTGAGGTCATATTTTTTATTTTGAGAAATGTTCTGCCTGAATTCTTATGGTTTTCTCTGCAATTGGAATATATATGGTTTCAATTGTTGAACCTTACAATGAAAGAAAGCCATTTAATCTGAGTCATCTTGTTAGAGGAGCTCTATGACACTCGTTTAGGATTTGTTGTATTCTTGTTTAAGAATCTACACAGAGTAAGTGTTTGTCGCTCCTTCTGGATTATCTTATCATGGTTTCCACTGCAGTTAAATATTCTGAATTTTACATGTGCACTTCTATTGCCATTGGGGAAAGGATTAAAAAGTTTGTCTATAGAACTAACTTGGGGGATCCGAACTACCATCTTGAAGTTGTTTGTTTGGGATGCCATTTTAGCAGATATTAGGGTTCAGGTTGTATTAATGGTTTACGATCCATGAAGAGGTGGTGGAATCTAATTGAAATCTAATTTGTATATACTAAACTTTTAATGGTGACATATCACTCTAACAAGTTAATTGCAGAAAGGACATCCCACGAAAACAAAAGAGGATGGTTTTCTGTGCATATTACAGAGGTGATTTTGTTGCACACTGTTTTTGCTACTACTTCACTACATTCAATATGATCAGTAATGATAATGCAGCATCTACTGCTCAGAACCACATCCATGTCATTTCTATTAGTAAATCTCTAGCTTGATTGGTACCTTATTATAACATGGATTAGCATTCTAAAGGCTTATGCTATCAATGATAACATCACTTAGCTTTTCACCGATAAGAGTTGTAATACCAAAACATGATCTTTCATCTATTAATTTTTGTCATTCCTTTTCTGGCATGTCAATAAAATCTTTTGTTTCTTCAGTTTTAAAGTTTCGAGCATATGTATATCGAAATATTTTGGTGGGTAAACAGGTCATTATGTTGGTCTCTAACTAGGGTTTTGAGCCCAGGTTTGTCATACATTTAAAGGGTAATTCATTTTGGATAATGTTAGCTTGCTTAAGCTTTGCTCAACTTAATTTTATTTGGTCTCAGTAATTTAATCTACCACCCCATCATGAGTTACAAATAATTTTTCTGTTTGTAGTTGTATTTAAAGTATTTGATTCATATTTATGCCAGAGCATTTGCTTAATTTCCTTGATTTTTTCTTTTCATTTTTCAACAGATGAATTCAGCAGAACTGAATAATGAACTCGAAGGCATAGAAGAAACACCTGTTGACCGGTCACTTGAACCAGCATCTTCCGAAATAAGCGGTATCTTTGGAGATCCACAGGTGTTTCCTCGAATTGGGGATCAGTACCAGGTGGAAATTCCGCCTCTAATAAAAGAATCTGACCGTCTTCAAGTCATAAAAGAGCCAAGTGATGCAGAAGACATGGTTGATGTTAGTCATTCTTTTTTAGTGGGATTACCCATCCCTATTATGTGGGTCCATGATAAAGTTAATAAAGTTAAGCGGGAATCACTGGAATGTCTCAGTGATCCAGATGATGCTACGGACCGAAATGGGTTGGTAGAATCTGAAAGCAACAAAGAGTACCATATGATTTCTAATAATGGAGATTTGAAACGTGAATCTTTGGATTTTGTCCGCAAATATGGAAAAGGACTAGAGTCATCAGCAAGCCTTGAATTTGAAGTGGTAAGCAGGCAGATAGATGTGTTGTCTATGGTGCAGGAAAAGAAATCTGACCTAGACCAGAGGCATGGAGGCAGAACTTATTGTCCAGTTCCAGGCTTTTTGGGTGGATCTTGGAGTGACATTGAGAAGGAGAGTTTTATCCTTGGTCTATATATCTTTGGGAAGAATCTTATTCAGGTGAAGAGATTTATGGAGAGTAAAGAGATGGGGGATATACAATCTTTTTATTATGGGGAGTTTTATAGGTCTGATGCACATCGTAAGTGGTCAGAGTGCAGGAAGATAAGAAGCAGAAGGTGTATACATGGGCAAAAGATTTTTACTGCATGGAGGCAGCAAGAATTGTTGTCACGCTTGCTTCCTTGCGTGTCAGAGGATTGCCAGAATACTTTGCTAGAGGTATACATTTTATATTTTCAAAGTCATTTGGAACCTTTACTTGAATTTACTGATCAGAATAAGTTAGTTTCTAATGAAATATGTGTATATAAAATGGTGATTAATTTTTTGGAAATTAAGACTCACATGATACTTATTAAGGAGTACATAATGTTTTATTTTTTGTAGTATGAGCTGAATCAACTTTTTTAAGACTATATTAGCTTTCAATAGAGTCAAATGGCAAGACTAGATTCATGTGGCGAACAAGGCCTAGTTATTTTAGTTTAGTGGAGGTTACAATTACATTGCATGCCCTTATCCAGGATTTTTGACAGGGTGAGGAATGAACATATCGGGACAAGGTGTGGGTCCATAACCTAAACAAAGGTAAGCGAGCTATGTTACACAGGTAGGGGTATTGGGTTCAAGTACGCTGTGTCAAGGAAATGATCAACCTGACTCCCAAAACATAGGATATGGGGTGTGTCTCCAAAAATGGGCATGGGCACTGGCTAAAATGTGTTTAGGGGGTGGTTTAATCTTCTTGTTCTTCTTAACAGACATGTCTGATTGTCTGACTGCTGGGATCAGACATGTATTCCATACCCACAAGGCCATACCCTTGTCCTCTTGTACATGGGAACTCACAATGATACATGACATGTCTGGGTAATAAGATGATTTATTGGTTTAATTATTACTATCATATTATTATTAACTGGTTGGTGGCTCATTATAAGATTAGTGGTACATAGACAGTGACCTACTTGGCCTTGAGATATATCTCAGTGAACTATTACATATTTTGAGGGACCATTTTTTGTTGAACTTGGCGAATATCAGTATGTCAGGGTGAATGACTTCTGTTCTTTTGTTTGAACAGAAGTTGAGTGAAATCCCTTGAGTGGTACTTAAGCTCTGCTTTTTTGGGGAGCTGGGTTTTGGGGTGTGGGAGGTTTGTCAGTGCTTTGAGCCTTGATAAGATAATACAAATGCCATCAGTTAACTGTCATATATCTGGATGGTATCTCATGTTGATCATGGAATCAGCAGGTCACCTTGTTATCTAACTCTTTGATTTTCTGATGTGAACATTGTCAATTTCAGGTAATGGACCATGTTATGGAGATGGTCTGGTGATAGGAGATAACCTTACATCTTAAGATTAAGTGGTTATTTTCATTTTTGCAGTTGCTTGGGTTGTATGTTGTAATTTTCTCACTTTAAAATTGGTTGGGGTAAATACCATGGAGAAAAAGAACTGGATGTAAATAATTTGATTTTACCTAACATATAAATTAATCATATCTATGTTTCAATATAAATTCTGTATACCTCGTAGTCCCTGGATTGCTAAGTGCCTCCTTGGTTCACTAGTTTGATTATTAGTGCATGGGTTTTGGGTTTGTCCTGAGAACAAAATTTTGGTCGTAGAGCTTAGCTGATTATTCAGTCTTTTGGGTCATATTCTGCTTAGCCTGTGCCTGGGATTCAAATTGGATAAGCCCAGATTTGGCCTAGCTAAGCAAATTAGCCGATTAATGTATACACAGAGTAGCGACGGTAGTCATCATTCATCAAACGTTTTTGAATTATTAGAGCTTGGCTAAGAAAATTGTATTTTGAAACCATTCCACTATATTCAGGTTTGAATCTTCTACGAATGTTTAGATCTCAAGTCTCTTCCTACCATTTAGACCTATAATTTTTGCAATCTCCTTGCCTTTGGAGTCTAAAAAGTGAGGCCATATAACTCTTCACTAATGCCTGTCATTGGTCTTCCTGGCAAATGGTTTCTCTTATCTTCTTCGTTTCCTGGAATACATTAATTTCTAATTTTATCTTATTCTCTTGCCACTCTTCTTCCATTGCAACATATATTTCTTGGTCATGACTTTGATTTCTGTCATTTCAATTGATGTCTTATGGTATTCTTTAAGTTCTGTTAAGAAATATCCTTAACCTGATTGGTATTGAGTCTAGTGACAGTCATTCAATACTCGGTAGAATTCATCCACTCCATTACAGTGCTTCAATTCTATTGCAACACCTTGTTCATCTCCTTATTGCTATTAGGACCATGATTGTGAACGTGGTAATGCCCAGGGTTTTCTTCTTTGTCCCAACTCTCAACTAAAATCCTTATTTTTCGTGTAGAGTAGCCATCAATGAATAAACATAATCATGGAAAATCCAATTTAGAAATAATTAGTGAAACATTGTGCGCTGGAAGATTGACTTTGTGGTGCAAACAATAGACCCTTCCATTAACAACAACTGCTTAGCGTAGTTGGTGAGCTGTGGTGCGCAAAAAGCCCATGCTCACCAGGAGGTCTCCAGTTCGAGCCTCCTGGCTGTTGTCTACTACCCATCCCTACCTATCAAAAAAAAAAAAAGATATATACCCTTCCATTGACTTAAAGCTTAGAGGCTGGCATATTTTCTTCTAAGGATTCATGTGATTTGCTAATCTAAGCTTTCGAGGAAATGATACAGGTTTGCTTGCTGGTCTTGTTAAAGCATCCTGGTGCCTCAGTGACCTGGCCTTTTTTTAGGCCAGGAGAGAAGTCAACAAGCTGCTATTGTACTGTGCCCTAACATTAATGTATCTTCCTTGCCACGTGCTGTTTCTGGAGGGCTTGGCGCACCCCAGGGCTTGTGCTCTCTTGGTTAAAATTTACCCTCATCGAGGCAGCACAGCAATTTATAAGCAAGAATTCTAGAGCTATGTGTGTGATAGGACCTATCTAGGGCCATAATTGGGTTTAGCAATCACTTCTTTTCTCCCTGGAGATGTCCTTGATCTTATAATCATCATCTTCACTATTATTTTGTTGTGTTCCTTTCATCTTCTGAATCTTCCAGAGGTATCATAATTGTTGATGTCATTGTTGGATATAGCATAGTTTTCAGTAATACTATAAATTGTTTCCATCACAAATACTTAAAACAATTGTGGAAATAAATGAAATTTTAATGTGCATAAAAGCAGTATTTGTAAGCTAAATTGTAGACTAAGTGACAAGCTCACTCCATTTTCTGAATTTTGGCCTTTTCCGACTGTTGGGCATACATCAGGCACACACTAACAGTTCGACTCAATAGACTAGCCTATCATTTGTGTCTTGTTTTCCTTTAGTATTTGCATCAAGCATATAAGGCTAAATTGACATCCATATTGAATGCAGTGAAACCACATCATATGGCAAGCATTTCTTCTTCAGATTTAGCCACACTACACTTATTTGAATTAATCAACTAATTTTATCCTTCACTTAGTGGACAAGCTTGATAAGAACTGAAGCCTATGCAAATAAGAGTTGAAACTCACCTCAACTGATCCTTAGCCCAACTAAATTGGGTTGGCCACACAAATCCTGTTTTGCCATTTATCTCACTGCTACATCTGGAGTTAATGTTCCATGCTTAGATCTTTCAAATGTGTAGGAACAGAGTTTAGGAATTTGGAAGAGTGAACCAAGAATGTGCAGACCATTGTTATGATTTAAAATACATGCAGATGATTTGCTTATCTGCTGCTGAGCTGATATCAGCCAAATATTGATAACATTTGATTCGTATGAGTATTTTCTGTAGAGATTAATGCATACAGAAAGAATGTATTAGAAATTACTGACGTGTCTTTAAAAACTAAACAATGAAAAAGAATGGAAAGAAATGCACTTGAAGTTACATGGAGACCTCTTTTGAAAAACTAAGTGTTCTTACATGTTTTGCCTGTTAAAATTTTGCATATCCTGTACAGGATTTTCCTATGAGTATGTTGATTCCCTTAGGAAGGGTTTGGTGTCTGAAAAATATAAACCTCCCAAATACTATGCATCAAAGTTAGCATAAGGGTTTAATTCTCCCTTGCAGACTTAATTTGAATTGTGTGTTTGAAATATGTCAGACATTTTGATGCTACTTCCAATCTCCTCATAAATTTTCATGTTCCTGGATTTTCTGATATTGTTGTCAAATTTTCACTGTTAAAGCCTCCTGTATTGTCATTCTTGACTTCCCCCCCCCCCCTCTGGTAAGCTTTAGATGATAATTCTTATACTTGCAGCTGTCTCAAAATCTTTTGTTGTAGTGACTGGTTAATAAAATGTTGAAACTGCATCGGCAATTATTATTGCTTCTTATCTGTTTAGCAAATTCTATGTTATTCTATCTGCAAATAAGTTGTGATCAATTCGCAGGTCTCTAGGACATTTGGAGAGGGGAAGATTTCTTTGGAAGAATACGTCTCCGCTTTAAAGGCTACAGTTGGCATGAACAACCTCGTCGAAGCTGTAGGAATTGGTAAAGGGAAGCAAGACCTGACTGGCATCGTGATGGAGCCATTAAAGTCCAATCAAGCTACTTCTGTTCGTCCTGAAATACCAATCGGCAAGGCATGCTCATCTCTTACATCTGGGGACATCATTAAGTTTCTAACAGGAGACTTCCGGTTAAGCAAAGCCCGGTCAAATGATCTCTTTTGGGAAGCTGTTTGGCCCCGTTTACTAGCAAGAGGGTGGCACTCTGAGCAGCCTAAGAATCATGGTTGTGCTGGTTCCAAGCATGCTCTGGTGTTCCTTATACCTGGTGTTAAGAAGTTCTCAAGAAGGAGACTTGTGAAAGGAAACCACTACTTTGATTCTGTTAGTGATGTCTTGAACAAAGTTGCATCAGACCCAAAGCTTCTGGAGCTTGAGGTTGAAGCGGTTAAAAATGGAGTCCAGGAAGAACATAAGTGGGAATCAGAGCAGAAAGTGGATCAAGATGGATTCTGTGATCGTCAACGTCATTGTTATCTTCGACCACGCCTTTCAAATTGCAAGTTGGAACTCATGAAGTTCACCGTTGTGGATACCAGTTTGGCTCATGGAGCAGAACCATCAAAGGTGAGAGAACTAAGAAGTATACCTGTGGACACTACTGATACTTCTGTCCAAACTAACATTTCAAGAGATCCTGAAAGGGATAGCTCTGAGGAGAATGTGGATGACCCAGACATGGTTCATGATGAGCCGGCTCATGATCATGGTGATGGCAATACTTCCAGCCCCCCAAGGGTCATTTTTAACAGGGAGTCTCATTTTGAATCACCAAATTGCACTGAGCATGAGATGCCAACGAACGGTCAAGATCCCTCTAATAGACCATCAGACAATCATGAGAATTCATGCCAGAATATTGAGAAGCAACCAAGGAAGACAAATTGCCAACTCAGCTGGATCCCTAATGGTCCAGTTCCTTCCAATGGACTATTGGACAATCATGAGAATTCATATGCCAATATTGAGAAGCAACAGAGGAAGACAAAGTGCCAATTTGGCCAGAGGGTCAAATCCAGCCAGTCAAACCATGCCCCTGTCACAAAAAGACGGAGGTTAACTGCTTGTAATCATTCAGAAACAAGCCACAGCAGGAACATTTTTTCTGTGGCTCCTGTCGGAAAACAAGAGGAGCCTTCTTTCCAGTTAGATTCACCTGATGCAAGTGAGACCATGGTTTCTCAAGGGGTTCAGTCTTTGGATAAGGTATCTTCTACAAATTCCTTTGCTAAAGGCCGTCCAGATGAGTGCAGTGAAGGGATTCTCAGTGGGAATGGTTTTGGTGGACTACCTAATGAGAAACCTCAACCACGGACTTTGATTGACCTTAATCTACCCCATGTTCCACCAGATTTTGAAACTGATGAACCCTTTATCATGGAGGAGGTAGACAGCCAGGACGACCCCAGTGCAAAGAGGACATTATTACCATCTGAAACTAGCCAACAGCCAGAGGATTCTGAGCATATGAGAACCAATACTGCCGAGCAGCTGCCTACTGTAAATTCCAGGAGGCAGAGCACGAGAAACCGGCCATTGACAACAAAAGCATTGGAGGCTCTTGCTTCTGGGTTCCTTAACACAAAGCGAAGGAAGAGGGGTGCAGAAACTCTTTCAAGGCCTTCCAGGCGAGCCCGTGGAAGGGTAGGAGTTACTGGAAATTGGGGTGTCGGAGCTGGAGTTGTGGATTCCAAGGTTGTGGAGATGATGGTTGATTATGAGTGTAGTAGTAATACAGTTGGTAAGCCTCAGGTTGGGTCTGAAAAGAAAGGGGCTCATGAGCTATTAGGGATGACTAATCCTACAAATCATCCTGAAGTTTTGACGTGTAAAGATGATTGATGTGGTTAGATGGTGATATCATTTGCTTGTTGCAGATGCAAGAAAATTTGAAAAGAGTGATCCCCCTGTTGGCCTGCCCAAGAACTTGCTTCACTGTATTTAACCGTAATCTGGGGAGATCACAGTATTTTTTGTTTGCATTCATCCCATTATATACAAGGAGAAGAACCGCGTTGCCTTCCAACTGGCTACTGTGCATCTGGCAGGTGAAATCACTGGAACTTACAAAAAAAAAAAAAAAAAAAAAAA
>NC_056568.1:27287040-27287430 GCF_013358625.1 Macadamia integrifolia
TGCCTCAGCACAGGTTAGTTACATCAGACGGACCAAACGGTAGCTCTTGTGAAAATGAGAAAGAAATGAAGGTGACTTCAGAGGGAGTAAGTTTTTTCAGAAAAGAACATTTTTCAGGTTGAACACTTTCCTTTCTCATATGATCAATATGCATTGCTGCAAACGGGTTTTTATTGGGAAAGCTGGCACTCTTATCTCAATTGAGATGAGAAATACTGTTACTTTGATGGTCACATTCTGATTGTTTCCTGTAATTGTGCAGCCTCATTATACTCATAATTACTCATTCTGGTGGTGCCCCAACAAATGTGTTTTCTCCCTTGTGATTTTAGAAGTTTATATCCCGTTTGTATCAAATAGGAGTTTATATTTTGTTTTTTTTTTTTTTTT
>NC_056568.1:27287455-27291662 GCF_013358625.1 Macadamia integrifolia
GGTGGGGGGAGGTGGGGGTTTCTGCTATATTTTTACTGATGTAGAGGATTCAAGTAATGAACAGAACTTGTTAAATTTGCCCTGGTGACCTTGAAAACATGTTTGATAATAGTAATACCTGCGTAGGAGTTTAGCAGATCATCATTGGATTTGTTTACAGGTGATTCGACTATGAACTAGAACTGCAGTATAAGTGTAGCATTTCTGTGCCTCCTATATTGGCCAAGACACACAAGAAACATAAGACCATTTGGTCTCCATGCCAGCTCTCGCAAGTGGCGAGGATGCTAGCTGGTTGTCGCTAGGTCCTGTGTCGCCGCCATCACCCAGGAGGCTTGTGTTGGGGAAGGTGGGTTGTCTGATTGTCTCTGTATTCAATTGTTCATGGATACTCACTCTCACTCTCTCTCTCTCTCTGCATTCACTGAACAATTAAAGAGATGAAAGTTTCACAGGTACAAACCTGTGTCTCTCCACTTGTTAATGAATGGGCTTAGGATGCAAATGGTTCTCACCGTTGAGTACGTGAGAAGGCTTGAACTGATTCATTGATGGACTAAGATGAGGCTAAAATTTTGAGGTCCTTTATACACATACGGAGTTTTAGCCTGAACGGAGTTACCCAAGTGGCCAAATAAAGCATTGAAAGGATCAACAAGAAGCTGAGACCACCTAGTCATGCGCGGACATAAATGGAAGGGTACACTTGGAGGAGGGTTAGTGATTGAATTTATCTCTGAAATCTTACAGATCGCCAATCTAGGCAGTTCCCTACATGTCAAATGGTTAGAATTTCGAAATCACCCTTCCCTGTGGCAAATCTAATTGTGCTTATAGCTAATTATATTTACTTGGTAGGAATCCATGCAATGTGTTCTCTTAAACGACTTCGGAATATTTTTGACTATATGTTCTATTTGAAGTGTCCAACCTAAAAACTTATGCTATTACGTGGTGAGTCCCGTCCCAACTAATATATGAAGACATCCAAGGTCTCAAAGTGTTTTCGATATAAGATTATTTCCAAAAAGGAGAACTTTTGGATCCTAATGTTTCATGCCTTTACATACTACATAAATAATATAAACCACAACCGTCTCTATCAAAGTTCCTTTATGATATGACCCACATTAGTATCTAATTTGATATTTAAGTACTCAGAAAACAATAGAATCAAGAGAGACTCACACCATTTGAAAGATTGCACTAATTAATAATTAATTAACACAATTTTTCTTAATCAAACATCATTTTCATGTCATATAATATTGTCTACTAGAAAAGAACATAAGTGGTGGATCTATCCATGGGGCTTCATTGCTTGTGTCCTCATGTGATTGGCTTGGTTTAAATAATAATGCAAGGTGACAAAGCCAGGCATGTGTCCTTTTCTTATATATTGAGCTTAAACCAATCAAATATGAAAGGTGAGAGAATATGCAAGTATTGTGGGTAGTTGTCTTTTAGATGGTTTTGTTCATGTTTGAAGTTTAAATTCTTCAAAACATCAATGTTCATCATGGTCCCAAAAAAGCTTTTTGAGATGGGGAACAATGAAGATGCCAAGAAATTAATCTATTTTGTCTTAAAGCAAATCCTGACCTTCCTTCTTGTTTCCCATTTAATGTTTAAAATATGTACTTAAATCTAATTGAACAAATGATCTTAACAAGTAGTGATTGCTATGTCTTGCCTAATAATGCCTTCATCTCCATAAACATGCATAAATGCCTGTACTCATGTATATAAAAGGAAGTCTTCATAGTCTGCAGGAAACGAGTGAAAATCACAAACAATCACACTGTCATATACAGATATTTACGTTGTTTGGTAAGATTGTCTGCGTCCACGATGAGATGAGATCTGCTTCACTATCAATAGAGAATATGGTTATAACCACTTGTCCTCACACCTCTTTCATATTGATTATATAGGAAGAATCCTTACTAAAAATTTATAGCAAAACCGTATACAAGTAATTTACCAAAATACCCATATAACCCTTCGAAATCAGCTCACAAATGCAAGAGATGAAATACAAGACATTGTTCCCCCAACACATATTTAGTACTAGGAATATTTTGTGTATATTCACTTAAGATTTCTATTGATCGCCTAAGGACATTCTTGCATATAGAGGCTTTATCACTTACGCACTCTGGATTGAATAGGGAAGAAGTGTCAAGTTCATACCTACAGATTGATTCATCCGTCATTGTCAGTTATTCTCATGGTTTTAGGTACAAAACAATTTAATTTATTTCTCTAAATTATTTTTTGGAATCTTGCAATGATCTTGGAAATTTTGGTCTAACATGTGGTTGTTTTCCAAGGTTTATCTTAAATAGGTAGTGTCAATAGAAGAAATTATGTTCCACCATTCAAGTCTAATTTGGTGTAATATCTTTGCTAAATGATGAGCCTTTGAAATCTTTTCTTACTACTTCAATCCATGTCTTCCCACTTGGCCTTTTAGAAAGATACCTCCAACTCCAAAAACTCTATTTAGAGCTAAAAGCCTAAAAGGCTAAAACATGCATGGAGGACTTTCAAAGAGAAGGTGGCAATGTTATGGCATTCTATATCATCTCTTTTCATGGAAGCGTCTTGCCAACCCTAATGGTTCAACATTTTAAACACTAGCTCATAGCTTAGGATCTGATGATGAAGATATTCTCTTAGTCTCTTAGCCTCTTAGTTTCTAATCATATAGTAATCTTGCATTAACTACGAAGGATGGAATGGGACCTCAGATGGGACTATAGAATCTTCATACTTTTCTATGTTAGCCCTCCAAATTAAATAAAGGAACCCAAGGATTAGGAAGGCTTTGATTGTCCAATAATTGCATTTGTTTAAGGTTAAGCCTTCCTCTTATGTGTAGGTCGGTGGTTTAAAATTGTGTTAGGAAGCTAATCTATAATATTTTAATAGAAATGTTTGTTAAACAAAGATTTGTTAGGAGGCATGAAAACTGATGCTAATAAGTTGATCTTATTTTATATGTTAGCACACATATGTGGTTGCCAAAAATATAGGATAAAACCTAAGGATTAAATTAATAAAAGTTGCTGCTATATTGTATTAGGGAAGAAAGTTTTTTTTAATATGATTGTCCATATAACCAAGCCATGGTTGGATAAATTTGCCATGTGGCAGAGCAGATTGAACTCCAACCAATAACAGAATACCTTTGTTTATAAATATTGCATACTTGATTCCATTTATAAATCCATTTTCTTCTTTGTGAGCTCCAATATTGATAAGAATCTAGTTCTTTCTTTTCTTATGTTAGATATATTATAATTCGTTATGTGTAGATGGTGAGATTCCATTGATATAAAGCCAATTCTAATAAACTTATTAAATGCTTCCATTGGTTTGCATCCCCAAGATCTCCTGCTGACATGTTAATTTCCAATCTAAACGGAGTTGGCTATATGGCAAAATAGACCATTGAAAATTTTAAGAATTTCATGTGAATACAATGGGCTACCTAAGGCCGCATTACATGGGGAAAAACGATCAAATTTGAGTCTGAAATTTGACATGTGTGATATGTCTATCCAAACCATCTCCTAGATATCCAACGATCAAATTTAGCATTAATCCTTCCACGTGATGGAACTAAGTGTCCTGAATAGTTTTTTTTTTTTTTATTACTATTTTTGTATATTTAACTGGAAAGAGTTTCCTATAAAGCAGTGTAAGGAGGAGGAGAGAGAATATCAATGTGTGGCCTAGAATGTATTATGTGAGAAGAATATAAAGGAATCTGTAAGTGTAGCATGCGATCTTAAATTTTTATGTACAAATATAAAATTAGAATTCAATTACTAATCAAATCAATGTTATGCATGGGACTAACATAGTTTAGGCATGATACTTATAGGTAATAATTTAAATCAAAGGAGAAATTCGTGCTAAAAAATAAATTTCAGTTTTTAGACATAAAGTGAAGAAAACTAAGGGAAATAATATATTTATATTATCAACAATGATAGTATAACTAACTAATTCAAAAACATTAAATTAATTTTGTATTCTTTGATGGCAAATTTAAGGAAAGTTATTAGATTCTTCATGGGTGTTGAGAACTCCCAAATAAAAATATGTAAATCTAGTTGGTGGGTGATCATTTCTTGTTTTTCAGGTGTTTTTTTTAGTCTTTTGTTTGTTTTTTTAAAGGTTTTGGCATCGTCTTACT
>NC_056568.1:27291719-27359407 GCF_013358625.1 Macadamia integrifolia
GAAAAAGAAAAAGGGACAAAAAAGGGTGAATAAACCACTATAAGCTTAGTCCCCCCACCCCCCAAAAAAAGAAAAAAGAAAAAAAAGGTTTGGGGAAAAGGCTCTGGGAGCCTAAGGTGTATATTATATCTTTATATATTCACTATTTTAATTGTTGGACGAAAGAATCCTAACTTGCTGGCCCAGGAAACACCAATGTATAAGACCAATGAAGAGGATACGCCAGCATCTTCAATGCCCTAGCGTGAGGGCAGCATCATCTTTTCACTCGTCATGTCTCTAGATGTTTCTTGCGCTAGTAGGACATGATTTTTTTTTTCTTTTAATTGTTTTAAGGAAAAAGAAACAATGATCTAAAAAAACAATGTAAGAGGGTGTAATGTATTTGTTTGCTCAAAGAACCCTCTCCCACAAACTTACTATGAGACAAGGATGAATACCCAGAAGATCAAAACAACAGAAAATAATCCTTGAAATGTGACACAAATTCTATATATGAGATGATTGAAATCATGCTTCTTTGAACAAAACTCAAATCTAGACAATTTGATGAGGAAACACTAATCTTTGGACCTCTAATTCCATGCTAGCTAAGTACATCTCCATAGAATATGAATCATAAATGAAGTCTTCTAGCTAACTAGCCCTCTTCACTGTCCTATTCAGGACCACAGCTGACAAGTGACAACAACAACGGTGAATGTGAGTGGTGGCTTTGCTATATATGATGAAAGGACAGGCATGTCTTGAGAGGGGGGAGGAGGGAGAGGGGAGAGGGGAGAGACTATTGAAGATGATGACTGATGTGTCTGTTAATGCATGTGAATAGTGAAAATCTCACACCCACACACACACACTCTCTTTTCCATTTCTAAGTCCAACACGTCTCTCTTACGGTTTGGACCATCTAGACGATTGTTGGACAAGAAAGCATCAATTATTCCTTTGGGAAGGCTTTGGGAAGGAGTGAAGGACCATTTGAACCCTAGTCGATGTAGATGTTCAATCCAATAGTTCGAGTAATCTTGAAATAGAGAACAACTGATGTATTTTTGATAATGGATTTGATTATTAATAGACTTACACATAATAAAATAGACTTTACACATATTAAAACGAGTTAACTTAAGCATATATTCACTAAATAAACCACTTCCCTTATAGAGTTTTAACTAATCAAGTCCATCATTCAACATCCATCGATCCATTAATTCATACATGTAGAACAATTAGATGTTAACCCACATATGATGAAAACATTACATGATGTTTCTTTATGGTTTTACAGACGGACCAAATCTATCTAGAATGAGCTATGATTCTAGCACCCTATAATCATAATCATAGTTTTAGGAATCAGGATCATATTGGGTTGACTATGGCCAATACTAATACTTGAATTTCAGTGGTACAAAACAGGAGAAGGCAAAATGGTCCAAAAACACCCTATATTGGTATTTCGAGGGACAAAACGATTTAATCCACCCTACGCAATTGGTTCATATAGATATCAATGATGATTGATACCGATACGATGCACTAAAACCCTGAACATAATCTCAAGTAGAAGGAGAGTGTTTGTTCATGATCTTTGAGAGAAGTGTCTCCATAAGCTATGATTTTTTTTTTTTTTTTGATAAAATCCTTAGAAGTGACTAGCTTGTCTTCATGACCATGTTATTACCATGATATAACATGGGATGCCGAGCTAAGGCCGAGATACAGGTTTTCATAATAGTGCTGATTTTTTTTTGTCTTACTACTCTGCTGATGGCAATGCCGAATGTGGAATAGTATTTCATCACTAAAATCAGAGATTTAGTTTTTTTTCTGTTTGAGGTTGTTCTCCTTCTCTGCTGATGACAATGCTGAAGTGGATTAGGGGTTCAATGGATTATTACTATTTCTTTGTAAATGTATTCTTTCTCCTATTATAATACAATATACTTACTTACTCTTAGCAAAGAAAAAAAAAATTAGCACATGGTTTGAACATTTTAAAGCATCTCACTCACCATGCAAAGAAGTATGTATGGAACTTTTCCACTTCAAGTTCAATCTTTTTAGCACTTTGAATTTTATTTTATTTTTATTTATTTTTGTAAGAATTTATTAGCTTTATCTGACTCATGGATCTAGCTTGATTGGACTAAACCTTTAGAAGAGTAGAAGTTGACCAAGGACAACTTGTGCACAAAATTCAAATCCACACTAATAAAAGTTGCCATAAGCCACACAAAGAGAGAGAGAGAGAGAGAGAGAGAGAGAGAGAGAGAGAGAGAGGGGCTATATATATACACCTTGCCTACACTGCAATATTCTTTGGGCGGTGGTAGACACTGAGTCTCACCTAAAATTCAATAATTCAAGATGTGAACCGAAGAGAGGAGTGGATAAACTCAAGGTCTAACAATCTAACCCCTTGTGGGCCCCACGCATATGGAAACATATATACATAAGAGCTGAGAATAATCTGATATCACATGCATTCTCTACGATGTTCACATGATTGTAATTCCAAATGCATGTTAATTAGTTCCAAAGCATGCAAAAGTGCCATTTCCACCCCCCAAACTCCCCCTTGTCCTCACACTTGTATGTATTTATATATATATATATATATATGAGAGAGAGAGAGAGAGAGAGAGAGAGAGAGAGAGAGAGAGAGAGAGACTCACAATTGACCCTTGTTTGGGCATGCAAAGCTGTAAACTTAATTAAAGAGACCAAATCACTTTCCATGCTTTTCTCCTCCAAATTCTGATATCTCCAACCCACCCAATATCACATTGTACACCCCTAAAATTTCCAGCCAGGTATTCAAAACATGGATTTGAGACCCAGATTGAATTTTGGCCTATTGGAATTGGCTTTAAAATCAGTATATTCTTGGCATCTAGGATTTTTTTCTGTATAAGGTTCGAATCAGATTAAGATCGATCAATCTCAATTCTTGAAACTGTGGACCCAGCTTTCTATCCAATTTCCATCAAATCTTCTTCTAATCATGTTCAATGTAGTGGGAATATGAGATAATCCACAAAATACCACTTAGGGATTCAAACCAGAAGTTTAAGTTATTAGGTGAACATATCTCAATAATATATGAAGAAATCCAATGTCTCGAATATGTGATATATTATACCTCTACAACTCTCAACATCTTGACAAATTGTGATCCTTCTAGATAATTTTTTTTTTTAATGATTTCTATGGGACATAATCACATGAATAATGGCATTTTGAACACATTATATATACTACATGATTGCATCCCCCCTTTTGGTTCTTTTGTTCCCCTCCAAGTCTAGGGTTTAGACCGTCAATCTTGTGTTTATTTTGGTAAATTCCTTCTTTATTGCTCTCATTGGTTTTTTTTATTGTTTCCCTTTTCTTTCTCAACAACATCATCCTCGTGAATCTTGTGTCACCGTGTATACTGATTTAAAGTAGAGGGAAAATTTTGATAAAAAAGGTAGAGAGAAAATATGAGAGGGATAGACATGTCTGCTGATCATATGTCACATGTTAATGAATAATACCAATAGAGACATGGGATGGAACATCATATAGGAGAAGCAAGGGATCATTCCAAAAAGGAAAGATAGAGATAAAACACAATACCCATCAAGGATTTAAGGGATGGTATGGGTATTGGTATCGGTCGATCCCATCTGGATCGAATTGGATCAGTAGTTATTGATTGATTTTTCCCCTACTTTTTATAAAAAGTATTAATTTTTTACTATTTTTTCCCTACCTTCTATAAAAATGTATTAATTTTTTACTATTTTACCCTTGAACCGATTCAGGTAACTAATCCAGATCGGTCAGGGATTGGGGATCGATCTTAGCCAATACCGATCCAATACGATCGATAACAAACCGACACTTGAAACCATGATACCCATTGACGTGCAACATGCAAGCAACGGGACTAACCTTTTTCAGAAAAATATTTATGAGAAAGTTGGCTTGGAGGAAGCGATGTCTCGTGATCAAACATTTGCCGTTGCACCTAACTTCTTGAGACCATCGTACGAGAATTTCCATCTCGGACTGATCTAGTCCAGTGTAAGCAGCATCACAATGACTCCAGGGAGCTAGTTGAGTCAAAGATCTGGACACTTTAGGTATCAAAACAAAAATTAAATAAATAAATAATTACTTGAATGACAAACATGCCCCTATGTTTTTCTGAAATCTTCAAGAACTATCCTTACATGGTTTCGTTCACATTGCACGTGATCCGAGGGTTAGGAGTTAGGACAGGCCCCTTTTCTTGGGTAAAGAGCCGAGCATAGCAATACCGGTGAGTCAGTGACCGAGAAGAGGGTATTTCAGTCATTCTATAATTAACGGCGTCTTCTTTCGCGTTAGAAGAAAGCAGAAGCGTACACAGCTTAGGACTTAGGAGTACGTAGGCGACGTGTTTGAAAGAAAGTGACAATGAGTGGAAATTTGAATCAAAATCAAGTAAAGTGGAAAGCCTAGAGAGGCCCACACACATGCAGACAAAGCCACTAGATTAGCTCTCGTCCTCGTCCGCCAGCGATGTCTCACCTTCTCAACTCAAATCCTTCATTATTTTTATCTTGCTTCACGGGCACTTGACTATTCTATTAGTCTTTCACCCAAAAAAAAAAAAGACTATACTATTAGTCTTCTCAACTCATCCTTTTTTCTCTTTAAATATATTATTGAGGGAAGCCAAAGATTCGCATGCCCATCCATATATGTAGTTTTTTTTTTTTTTTTTTTTTTAGCACACCTTCTCATAAAAAGTGACGGCCCCACATAAATTCATATTTTGATTATGTGGGTCTCATTTGAAGTGGATATTTGATACCAAATTGTTCAATTTCTTATTAGTGTAGTATCTAGATTCTTCCTTATGGTGTCATTATAAGGAACCCTCTCCTTATTGGGTGAAGGGTTTCTCATGACGAACGTATATGAAATCTAGGTTACAAATCATAAATAGGGGTTTATGAGAAGCTATATAAAAGAAAAATCGCATAGGGATAACATGCAAATCTTTTCCATATGATCGGAATAAGAGAGAGAATGCCAGTATGAATCCTATCATCTATAATTTATTTATTTATTATTATTTTTTTTTATCAAATGTCCCTTTTCTATTATGTGAGAAGGGTATGGAGAAAACTGTATAAGGGCAATGTAGCAAATTTTTTTCCTTATTTATATCATGGCAGATTGAATGAAGCTGAAGTTTTGTAGAAAGATAAATATCAAGGTTCCTATTCACATGTTAAGTTTTAACTCACATAAAGAAATTAAATAGAAATATAAAGCTTTGAATTCGGAGAAAATGAAAAAGAGACCATTAATAATATAAGAAAAAAAAAATTTACTCATAATTTTTACATATGACCAATTTAGATCATTCTCTATTTATTCTATGGATAAAATTGCCACATAATTCCGATCTAATGAAAATTTTACCTTTCTATGGTTGATTGTAATTCTTTTTGAAGAGATTTGGAAGGGTAGGGAGGGGGCAAGAGCCACTAAAAGTAGAACTCCATTTCTGGCTTAGAAATCTGATAGACATAAAGTATTGGATTATGTGGTGGCTACCTCTAGGCTTATTGTCCTAATTCGCAAACCAATCAATTATAATCACCAACCCATCAAATGGTCGGCTACATTAGTGAGTGATAGATTAAACCAGAAAAAAAAAAAAAAAAAAAAGCTCGAACATAGTTCCAAAAACCAATCGAAGCATAAATTGTTTTAGCGGTCAATTTTGAATTGATTTGGTTCAATCAGTTCTTTGAAAAATTAACATTCTGATCAAATCAACTCAACTCAACTTAGTTATATCCCAACTAAATGGGATCATTTAGATGAATCTTTTTCTTTGATCAGTTTTATTCAAGTTGTATTTGTTTCTAGTCTTAAGTTATGCATGTCTTTTTTCATCACTTCTAGAGTCATTTTAGTCTATCGTTAGTAGCTCTTTTGACTACTTCAATTTGAATCAAATCACCAAAGGCCTATTTGGGAGAGCTAGTTATTGTTGCGCTCAGATTCTGCGTAATAAGCAGAAGCTAAGAACCGGTCCTCCCCACATTTAAGGGATTCTTCAAATTACAAGTTAAAGATTTCAAATAAAACAATTCTATCAGATTATGTTTGGAATATACGGAAAGAAAATAAAGGAAATTTTTTGAAAAAGAAAAGAGAAAGATACATAAACTCATCATTATTTTTGTCTTATTATTTTTTTCTCTCTCTATCCATTTCTTGTATTCCAAACATAGCCTTAGGGAACACATTTTTAGTTGGAAAGTTGGATCCTAAAGAGTCCCCAGAAGCAAAAGGTGGAGAAGCTCCTCCGAAAATGCATTGTGGCCTACAATTTTTCTCTAAACTGGTTCGAAGATGGAAATAAGTTCAATTGAGACACATTTAGCAATCACATGTTTTACCATCTTCTAGCACTGGAAGGGAGTATTATTATCTTTTTATCGTATATTATCACATATCGAATCCAAGCTCAAAGGATATGATGTTCCTTTTTAATTCCTAATTATTGGATTCTTGTACTAAATGTAGACAATACGTTTAGGAGTGGACTCTGGGAAGAGTGAATGTTATCACTAACTCTCACCCCATATTGTTGAAGATCCAAATACCATCTCCGATCCAATCATATCCGACAAATGAAGAAGTTCTCTTTTCCCCATAGGTTAAGAGAAACTGGGTATACATTAAAAATAAGATTGAAATAAGCCCCCAGAAAGATAAATTACTGCTATTTGTAACCCTTATTTCAATGGATTCATTTGAATAGATTTTGTTTATATGTTCCAATTCAATTTCATACCATAGTTAGAAAACCATATTTTGTCTCAAGCATGTCACCTGAATCGGGTAAAAAACATGAAACTTGGTTTAAGAATTGACCAAATCAAGTTTGAATTAGTTAGAGTTTTCATTGTTGGTGCTTTTGCTCGAGTCATGTGAAACTCACCAAGTTCATTTTTTTTTATTGGGCCTTATATTACTCATCAAGTTTGACCATTCACAACTAAACAAAATCCTAGAATCTTTGTTCATTGTCTTCAATATTAGCCACCTCTTTTTCAATGTGAAGCAACCATACCTTCAGTGCCCCCCCCCCCCTTCCTTGGAGAAGGCAAAGAATGAAGATATTAAAAAAAAAAAGATTTGTCTTGACCAGATTTGACTCACTCGAGTCGCCAGGTTTTGAAGTAAAAAACTTGTTTGTTCAACTATGTTTAATACATGAACAAATCCCACTTAAAACAGTACACAAATGATCGGAATGTGCTTTATGCGTCAAACATGCATTTTAATGTCTCGTAGAGTCAGAAATTTAAAGATTACATATCTTTGTCATAAAGGCCAATATCTCATAAGTCTCTAAGAATTAATGTCTTTGTGTGATATAGATAATCTTTAAATTAACCTTGAATGAACTATAAAAATCACTATTTTTTATAATAAAAAATAAAATGATCCCTATGGCATCAACTGTTACAATGGTTAAGGACCATTAAGTCATTTTGATAAAATTTAATTATATTTTTCCAGTTTTATATTTTTTTTCTTCTTACTTGATGGAATAACTTCCTATGATTTACCAAGAAAATACATCGTTCTATATTGTGGAATGACCTAAAAGGGCTCATGTCATCCCATTCTTCATGTTAGGGTTTGTCATTTTTGAGTAACAATCAAGAGAGAGAGAGAGAGAGAGAGAGAGAAAGAGAGGGCAATACTTTAATACCAATCAAAGGCAGGGGCATATCCTTAGCTCATGTGACTTGTGACCTTATATATATATATACATAAAATACAAGGCCAAGGGAGATAATCCGGTTCTGATGTTGTTCTTGCAGCAGCAAGAGTTTCCTTCAACTCCTGAATTGAAGGAGAATTCCATGGTTTTTGTCTTCCTCTAGCAAGGCCAAATCCCAGCTTTTCTGCTAACCTACAAACAAACCCCCTAACCCCTTCTTTTGGAGAGCTACAACAACAAGAAATAACCAAAGCAAGGAAAGAAGGAACCTTTTTTTTTTTTTTTCTTGGTTTCCTCATAGAATTTGAGAAAAGAACAGAAGAAAGAGAGAGAAACAAAACTACAATAACAAGCTCAAATCACTCCTTTCCTTCCATGTCAAACATCACAGGTGATGCAGCTGGGAGCAGCTTCTCTTCTGGCAACACTAGAGATGAAGAACAACAACAACAACTGCTGCAGGATCTCTTCCATGGCTCCAACTCTGGACCTTCAACTACAACTAACAGCAATGGTTCCATCTCACCACCACCACAACAACAACAACAACCACTGGTCAAGAAGAAAAGGAATCTGCCAGGAACTCCAGGTAAATCCAACTACTCCTTGAACCTCAATTATTGCTTTCTTTTTCATGCTCAAATCTTTGATTGGTTTTGGAGATCTCTCCTATCTAAGTGGGCCATGACCCATGAAGGATTTTCTGTTTGGTTTTTGAAGTTTATCTCATATAATTGAGATGGAATATTATCTGGGTTGTTTCAGCTTTGCAGGAATTGAAACTTTACTGCTCAGTGTATATATATATTGATGGGGTTTGCATGTAATCCTAGACGTAGATGATTTCAAGGATCTGATTTGATTCAATTGAGGATAACCCTTTGGTTATGATATCTTGATTTCTAAAAATGGAGAATTTCTATAGAGATTTCTTTTCATCTTCTTCTTCTTTTCCATCTCCTTGGTTGTTGATGGGGTTCAATTATTGGTGGTGTAGATTACAATAATTGAAGAACTATGAGTAATTTCCATGCTTTATTGCTTTTTTAATTCTCTCTCATATCTTACTAATTTAGATTTAAATTTTCTTGTATTACCTAATTAAGCACATATTATGGATCAACAATGAGAATTGAGAATTGAAGTATTTAATTAAGACCCATTATATTAAGTAGTATTTAATTAAGGTTTGGAAACTTTAAATGATGAATAATAATACTAATTATCAAGCTTAATTATATGTGGGTGTAGATCCAAACGCAGAAGTCATTGCTCTATCTCCAAAGACACTGATGGCAACAAACAGGTTTGTGTGTGAGATATGCAACAAAGGGTTCCAAAGGGATCAAAACCTGCAACTACACAGAAGAGGCCATAATCTTCCATGGAAGCTTAAGCAAAGAACAGGTAATGAGATTAGAAAGAGGGTATACATATGCCCTGAGCCAAACTGTGTCCACCACAACCCGGTTCGAGCATTAGGTGACCTTACTGGAATCAAGAAGCATTTCTGCCGGAAGCATGGAGAGAAGAAATGGAAATGTGATAAGTGTTTGAAGAAATATGCAGTTCAATCAGATTGGAAAGCTCATTCAAAGACCTGTGGTACTAAGGAGTACAAATGTGATTGCGGAACCATATTCTCCAGGTCTATTACATGCACAGTACTCATAATTAATACATTTGTTTTCTTCTTTGTTGGATCCACTAGGGTTTTGATTATGTTCATTGAATGGGTAGTTCAGAGTCTTACAGTGACAAAGCCTCAAAGAGGATATCTCATACTCACATTTATTTTATTTTATTTTTCCATTTCTGGGTTAATTCATATTCTTGAAAATGGCATTGCTTTTGCTAAGTTTGAAACTCAAAAGTTCAAACTGGTAGGTGGAGGAACTCCTAGCTGTGTAAAGGGGTTGTAGGTTAATTAGTAGTGCTCTTCACTGCTTTCAGTGAAAGTTGAATGGTTCTCATTCAATCTCGGTATAATCCGATTCATGTGGTTGTGTGGTCAGTATGTGTCCATCGGACTAGTCAAGCCGAAGGCTTGAATACCCGTTGTTAGCAAAAAAAAAAAAAAAAAAAATTAACGTAGAACTAAACTCTATGTACATGTGGATACGATGAAAACCACTTTGATTCCATGTAAAATTTTCAACCTAACAGTTAAAACTGATAGGTAAAAGGATCCCAAGTATGGAAGGGGTAGTGGGTGTGAGAGTAAACTCCCAACAAAAACCTAAGATGCCCTTTGCATGTACTGGCACACAGTGGACAGCAAATTTGATTGAGGATTTCAAATTTTCAATTTGCCTTGAATTATTGTCACAACTTCCCAAACATGTTAAGATTGGTGAAAGTGGCCGACAAACTGATGAACTCTTTTACATCCTTTATGATACCTTTCATACTTTCAATCCTTGTCTACATCAAATCCTACTCTTAAAAAAGCAACCCAAGAAAAAAAAAAAAAAAAAAAAGTCCTCCATTCTTATTCTGTTCTTTAATTTCTTTGTTTTCTTCCATTAAAGATTTACTGTGCTACACTGCTACAGCTTTCTTTAGATTAACTTATATAAGCTGTTGCTTTACACTATCAATATTTAAAAAATTGTTCCCATAACCCATTTCTTGTCTTTTGTTGTGCATGCAGAAGAGATAGCTTCATCACCCACAGAGCTTTCTGTGATGCACTAACAGAAGAAAACAACAAAATAAGTCATGGTCTCACAACAACCTTTGTGGGGAATTTACAGGGCAAGGTTTCAGATCTTATGTCACCAATTGGAGTACCAGAGTTCAATCACCAGGAAGTCAAGAACCCACTTAAGTCCTTCCCAGTCCCAGAGGATCTCATGTCAGTGCAACTTAGGTCTCCTGGTATGTCAGGAAGCTTGTTCTCTAGCAGCCCATCAACTACCCTCTTTGGTGGTCCAAGATCAAATATCTCTTCTTCCTCCTCTTGTCTCCTTGGGTCTTCAGCCCACATATCTGCAACTGCATTGTTACAGAAAGCAGCTCAAATGGGTGCAACTACAAGTAATACCATTAACACCCCTATGATGCAAAAGACATTGGTTACTTCCATGGCAGGCCCTGATCAGCTCTCTGGAATGAATAATGGAGGATTCACCAACCACTTCTCTAGGGTGAATGATATTGGAATGTTCTCTGGAATGTTTATGGGTGGACCTGATCATCAAAATCATGGACTCTTGAAGAAGATAGAGAATGAGAATGGAAGAAATCTTGTAGGAGGATCAAGGTTTGGAGGGGATGATATGATGACTGTGGATTTCTTGGGGATTGGTGGATCAATATCAACAAATTTGAGTGAGAAACATCAAGGGATCCATCACTTTCAACAACAGATATCACATGAACAAGCAGAAATGGAGAAATCTTTGTGGGATATTTGACTCCTACATTCTTGTCTTTTATGAGCTTTCGTCCAATGATTTTGGTCATAGAAGAAGGGCTGAAAGAGTTGAGGAAGTACAGAGGGTCCTCCTGCCTTGGCCGCAGGGAAGACATGGATCAGTTTAGTTAATTAGTTTTTGTTTAGTAAATCATATTTGATTTTTGAAGAAACAGAAGGACACCACACCACAAAGATCTATTTTGAAGAGTAGGTGAGATACTTTCTTGGCTATTGATAGAAAACAATATTTTCAGTCTTTACATGCATATTTTGACTTTTTGTGGGGCCAGTTTTGACTTCTAAACAATAAGCCTAAACCTAGCGTTTGGGACTTGCACTAAAACCATTAAGAGACTATGTGGGGATTTTTTTTTTTTTTTTTTTTTTTTTTTTTTTTTTTTTTTTAACCTAAAGGTTATACAGTCCATCTACCCGCAAAGAGAATCCATGATTTAGAGCAAAATATCATATAAAGTATCTGAAATACCCTCAAACTCATGATTGTAGTTCATCAACTTTTAAACAATCATTGCACAATCAACCAATGATCCTTCAATCTAATTTTTTTTTTCGATCCCACCCAAGCAACAATAATTTCAATGCCCAAACGTAATGTGTTGATATTGGAGTCATAGTGATTTTTTTTCAAGTTTATCATGATGTTAGCAAAACATATGACTCAACTAGTTAACTAAAAAAAACCGCCATACCAAGGCAAGTTCAAATAAGAGATCAAGAAAACAAGAAGGTGCATATCTATTTAGGCTTGCAGTGCACTAATTTTTCCATTTGAGACTAGGTAGCAAGGTTTATATTTCTACTTCCAAGATGCTACACCGCTCAATCCGGTTCCTATGTTAAACCAAGACCTGCCCAAACACCTAAAAACAAAATTTAATATAGAAATAAATTATGCGATTAGGCTGTAATGATTCGACTCTAGATCAACTGATCCAAACAAGGCATTGTCATGTATTGTTTGATTGAGTGTTATCCTGATGCAACGAGTGTAGCTATATCATTAGAATTTAAGGGCGTGGGGTGGAGGATTAGTCCCACATCCATTAAGTAGTGTGTGGCTACCACACTTACAACCCTACAGAAGGGCTTCTCAACCCTAAAGCTTGGGCTTTTGGGTTGGACATGGTCAAACGGTATCAAGCCCCATGTTGGCCCATGACCCAAAGTTAGAGAAGTTGATGTAGTGATTGTGGCTCCATGGCTAGAAATGGGGTGGTTCTAATCTCATATCAATTGGGCTTATGACCCTAGGAAAGGCCTCTCCACCTTGAAGCCCAAGCTTCAGGTTGGACATCATCAGATGTTTCATAGCAGACTGTTCATGTACTATTCATGTGGGGCCTATGACCCAACTCTGAGGGAGTTGATGTAGTGGGTGCATCTCCATAGCCAAGAATGTGGGTTAAATCCCACATCAATTGTGGAGTGTGTGGTTGCCGGGCTTATGATCCTGGGAAGGGCCTCCACTCTGAAGCTCGGATTTTGGATTGTACATCATAAAATTGTTCGGAGCAGGTTGTTCATGCACCATCCATATGGGGCCCATGGCCCAAAGCCGGGGATTGGTGTAGCGAGTGTCATTCCATGGCTATGAATGGAGGTTTAGTCCCACATCGATTGGGTAATGTGTGGTTGTTTGAGCTTATGATCCCTAGAAGGGCCTCTCCGCCCTAAAGCTCGGGCTTTTGGGTTGGATGCCATTAATTGGTAATGGTATCAAGTTTACTAGCCCCATTGAAGATTAGGCTTTTGGGTTGGATGTAGTGAAATGAAACTTATGACCTTTGGAAAGACCTCTTTACGTTGATGCTCAGGATTTTGGGCGTCGTGAAATGGAAATCGATGTAGACTAAGTTCAAAGAGAAAAAGTTTTAAAATTGATTTCACTATGGAATAGCATACATATATAGAAGAAGAAAGAATTCAAGGAGGAGAAGAAAGAGGCGTTGGAGGGTGGAGGGTGGAGGGTGGAGGGTGGAGGAGAATTAATTTCTCCAATGTTCAAAAGGCATTAATATGCAATGAATGCAACTCCATAACAAAGAGGAGAGGAGAGGAGAGGAGAGGAGAGGGGTTTCAGTCTCACATCAGTCAATTAGTGTGAAGTTGATGGGCGTATGACCCCAAGAAAGGTCTCTCCACCATAAAGCTTGGACTTTTGTATACCATCAATGGTATTGAGCGGATTATTTGTATGCTGGCTCTACTACTAGAAACTATCTTGGGTGGATTAGATGTGTTGTGTCGTGACCATGATGGTTATCTTCTGCGGGCTATATCTCAATCTGTTACTTTTTCAGATGTTTTGATTGGGGAAGCATTGGCGGTATTGTTAGGCCTCCAATCAATTGCTGAATCATCCTTCCATCAAAAAGTTATTATGGAATCAGATAACTCAAATCTTGTTTCACTCTTTTATAACCCACAGGAATCCCCTCTTTTTACTATTGCTTGTATTTTAGAGGATATCAAATCTGTGGCATCCCATCTTATCTGTTGCTCTTTTATTTTTATTCTTAGGGAAGCGAATTTTGTCGCACATCTCCTAGTCAGAAAGGCCCTGTCTACGACAAGAGACAAATTGATCAATTTTCACTTCTTGATTCTTTGAATACTATAATCAAGATGCCTTGAGCTCCACTTGTCTCCATTATCAAAGATATTACTCTTTATTTCAAAAATAAAAAAAATAAAAATAAAATAAAAAATCTGTATACCTATCATGTGGGGTCCATGGCCCAAAGCTAACAAGGACCGATGTAATAAATGCAGCTTCATGCCTAAGAACGGGGAAGTTTAGTCTCACATCAGTCTAATAGCATGCGACCTACTATATTATGGGTTAATGACTCTGACAATGATTTCTTTTTTTCGGTGGAAACATTGACAATGATCTCTCCACCTTGAAGCTCGAGCTTTTGAGATAAATGTCACAACTGGATCAGAGATTCTATTCCATGTCCTCACATATTGTTTTAGGTAGGGTCGTTGGGGTGTGCATGGCCTCATACGTTTTACCGAATTCGTGGACTTGGGAATTTTTTTTTTTTTGGGACCTGACAAGTTTAGACCAGATATGGACTGTAAATGGGCCTAGTCTAAAATTCAAATGGGCCAAACTAGAGTCTTGAGTCATGTGAACTTGGGAATTTGGACCTGATAGTTAAGTCCTGGTTTGTATGTGCCATGCCCATTTATGTAGTAGGTTGAGAAACTACAACCCAAACAGAATGGGACTGGAGAAGCCGAGCGAGCTTCTTGTCTTATCTACTTCAAATATCTGATGGGAAAATCTTTTGCATTTGTTCCATTTTCATAATCCTTTTGATCGAGTTAATGATCATAAGATTCAACCACACAAAATAAAAAATCCTTGATCATCGGAAACATGATATTAAAGTTCGAGAGAGGGTTGGGCACGGAAAGTTAGCGGCTCAACCAATAGGAGGTTGCGGAGGGTGGAGAGGGACATGGATGAAATTGCCAAAGGAGAGGGAGAGAGAATGTGACACAAGATGGGCAGGAGCGAATACAGAAATTAAGAGAGTGCAAGCCAGTAAACAAAGTACAAAGTAGGTGCATGCTAATACAAGGATGCATGCCAATCATGGTTTTAAATGTCAGTATCAATATCGTCTTGACCAACATCAACATCAATACCAATATGATATTGGTTAGATGTTGTGCAGACAATTGACTTGATCGATTGATTGTGTCTTTGCTTGTCGAAGCTTTGGTGAAGACTTGTACTGAGTTCGAATCCCCTCCCGCACATTTGGGTGCCCAGATGAAAGGATCCCTTTCTTGATCCCTACCCTTAGGAGTCATTCGGGTGCCCAATATCCCTTCCATGCTACCATAGTCTTGAGCCCACCTTAGAAAGGGGGAATGTGGGTTCTTTTGTTTATTTGGGTAAGAGGGATGGTAGGTTCACTGACTCCATTTCATTAATCCAATTATAACTACTTTGAATAAACTTGTTAACCTCCACATTATTGAGAAACCTTTTGTATCTAGCATTTGGATTAACCTCAAGATAAGACAAGACTAGTACTGAAGCTACTAAACAAATAATGGGTGTGGGTTGGAGACTTTCATATCATAGCAAATTAGGTAGAGGAAGGCCAGCTTGCACCCTTTGTTTAGATGATTAAATATGATTGTCTACGTCCTTATATGGTTCATGTAAATATGTCCTTGCTTCCACATGAACGTATTGATCATTATAACCACATGTCATGCATATCAGCCTTCCTAACAACTACCAATAGAATTATGGGCGTGAGAACACCGTCCGTTTGCATTCTCCCACGTTTAAATATATAGAACAATTTCATGTGTTGGGGTGTGGAGATCGCAAACAAACAAGATTCTTTTCTCTAAAATTAATTATGCTTAATAGGGCAAGAGATTGATACCTGATCATGTAACTCCTACACCAACATGTGGGGCAATAAGAACACACATAGAGATGTCATTAAGGATGAAATTTTATGATTTTATGGGGACAAAGTTAATTTCGTACCCTTCTATGTCTGGGCACAAGGTTGACACAGGTTCTTTTCTCTACATAATCATGGGGGATATTTATAGAATAAAGTATGACCTAACTGTTACCTGGGGTAATGATTTAACAAGAGGCCTTCACTTTATGAGCTGTTATCTTAAATATCAATTTAATATTATTATTGCAAAATATTGTCAAACTACACCTAATATCCAAACCAAATTCCATTAAAATATATCAGAAAATGGGTCCTCACCACATGAGGTAATCTCATTAAAGCAAATTTAATTCATAAAATTATATTATTAATTGGTTGGAAATTAAATAAAGATAGTTTAAGGCCAAATGAAATTTGGAACCTTTATTCCACTGACACTTGTCGTCAAATATGGCCAGCCTAATAAGGATAAAGAGAGAAGGATGATATTTTAGTTTATCATTTGAAATCCTGACCAGCGAGGTCTTTTGTCCCAATCTCAAGGTTAAAAGAGTAAACTTACATATTAGGAAAAACGCGTGGGTGAACGTAGTCATTTTCTTTGTTACACTAAGGTCGTCTTTAGGGCGTATAAACAAACTGAACCATTCAAACCAAGTGAATCCGATTGGACAAAACTGAACCAAATTGAACCGATTCACTATTGGTCTGGTTTCAATTAGGTTAGTTGAAAATTGGATCACATTTGACCAGATTGAATCAACCAATCAATTTTGAAAATCGGACCAAACCTCAATATATACAAGATAAATTGAAATTGAACATGGTCAAATCTGATATCAAACCGAACTTAGACCAAGCCTTCTCTTATTGGGTTGGCTTCAGTTTTTCCCAGTCCAGCTTGAAGATCAGTTCAACCCAATTGAAATGAATCAAATTGATCGTCTTTTCTTGGAATCATATCTTCTCTAGCTGCCTCTAGTGTGCATTCAACGACTAGAAGCCTTAGAACACATTCCAAAACACGGACATGCACCCAAGGGATTTCCAACTATCGAATACTCACTAAGTGCCCAATGCGGCTCGAGAGGATCTCATTCCCTTCTTCACTTGCTCATCTCGAATGAAGACTTAATTTTTTTTACAATTCTACCCCCAATAACTTGTATTGGTCCATCTTTTTAAAATGTCCCATATTTTTTTTTTTTAAGTTTAACTGTTGATATGTAATCACCACCATACCCTTCAGAGATTCCTTTTTTTCAACATTGAGCTATAATAGGCTACAAACTAATGGACGGGTTTTTTTTGTAAATAAAATAAGAAAATGGGTCCCTAAGAAAATATTGTAAAATAAAAACCAACCAGTGAACTACCCAACTACCCAATATATCAAATGAAAAAAAGCGATCAGCATTTTTTATTGCCGCGTGGCACCATCACCGACCAATTGGTTGGAAGACGAAAACGACATGTCGACAAAGCCTAACTAACTAAACACAGACTAAGGGTGTCAAATTCCAATTTGAACCGGAAACCGAAACTGCAACCAGACCGAATAAGTCAAACCGAGCCGAGTCAAATAAAATTCAGTTCGATTTGAATATCAAATTTCAAAATCGATTCGGTTATGGGTCCGGTTCTGGATCCAATATTGGAATTGAAACTGAATTGAGTTTGGATACCAATATATTATAGTATATAACACATTATAATACTAATATATTAATATTAATATTTTATTTTATAATATTATATTAAAAAATATTATAAGAAAAAAGAATGCTCCCTGGTTGCACTGACCCCACGTCACATAGAGGGCAGCCACCCCCCTCTTTGTAAAATACAAAAAATCACAACTATTGATGCCCATGTAATCCCCCCCCCCTCCTATTGCCCCATGCTAGCACAAGGGCTATACAACCACTGATCGTTCTTTTTTCTTACAATTTGCAATATATTGTACAGGAGAAAGAATAATCTGTCTAACCCTCCTATGCCCAGATACAACCCAGTGTGAAAAGTCCCAATTGCCTCCACATGTATTGGGTGTTTTCATGCTCAACTATGTCTAAGGGTAGAGGGTGCAGGTAGACAACGTTCCTTCCTCATATTGTATATTAAAGTATATAGACTGATTACAAGAAATCATCGTTTCAAGTATCGGTCATATCGATGGTATCTGATCGGTATCAACAAAGACCAATCTCAGATTCTTAATCGATCCAAATAACAATCCGGATCGTTTCAGGGGTAAAATAGTAAAAAAATAGTATTTTTATAAAAACCAGGGGCAAAATCAACTGATACCCACCGATCCGATCTGATCCAGATCGGTATCAACAGAGATCGATACCGATACCGATACAAATATCGTCCCTTAAATCCTTGACTAGAATCGAACCATGTGAGAACTGAATATTGGAGCCGATTAAGAATAGAAAATGAATCAGTTTGGTTTGTGTCGATATTCTCAGTTGATTCCGCATCACATCAACACTTTCTGGAACCAAACCAAACCGAATAAACCAATTCCAATCCGATTTACATCACAGACGCAGCGAGTGGAAGAAGCCAAAGCTCCCCATTATAAAAACCAAAACCAAAGAGTTCTCTCTGTTCTTAACAGAGACAAGCAGTGAGTGGGAGAAGACAAAGAAAATAAAATGAAGAAGGAAACAGTAGTGATAGTAGCAGGAGCTGGGCCTTCTGGAATCTCCACTTCTGCATGTTTAAACCTTCACTCCATCCCTCACATAGTCCTTGAAAGAGAAGACATTTACTGTCCCATATGGACTAAGAAGTCCTATGATCGTCTCCACCTTCACTTAGCCAAGCAATTCTGTGAGCTCCCACATCTCCCATTCCCTGACTCATACCCAACTTATGTACCCAGAAAGCTATTTGTCCAGTACTTGGAAGACTATGTAACCCAGCTCAAGGTGAACCCGGTTTATAACCGGTCCATCGAATCGGCGGCGTTCGACAAGGCCACCGGAAAATGGCTTGTCAAGGCAAAGAACATAAAGACAGATGACATGGAGGAGTATAGCTCAAGATTTCTAGTGGTGGCCACCGGCGAGACAACCGACCCGTTTATACCGGAGATTGAAGGGATAGAGAGCTTCTCAGGGGAGTTCTTGCACTCCACAAAATATAAGACTGGTGCACCATTTGCTAACAAGAGTGTCTTGGTTGTTGGGTGTGGTAATTCTGGGATGGAGATTGCTTATGATCTATCAAATTTTGGAGCTAAGACCTCCATTGTTATTCGAAATCCGGTAAATACTTTTAGTTTGAACTCAAGATCTCCTGGTGAGTATGGTTTTATGATTCTTATTGTTATTAGTTAATTTGTAGATTTCATTTATTTCTTATATTCACAGCTTCATGTTATCACCCGGTGGATGATGTATGTGGAATTGGAGTTGTTGAAGCATCTACCTTATGACATGGTGGATGGATTTGTTCTCTTGCTTAGCAAGTTTTGGTATGGAGATTTGAGCAAGTATGGGTTAACGAGGCCACAAGAAGGTCCTTTCGCCATGAAAGATAAGTATGGTAAATATCCAATCGTCGACGTCGGCACCATCGGGAAGATTAAGTCCGGCGAGATTCAGGTATGAATACTTCCATATAGTCCTTATTGAATCATTCAACCCAAAAACTTAAACTATTGACAAACCCAATCAATATATTAAGACACATAAGGTCCTAGAGTTTTCTAATATGAGATTATTTAGTAACCCTTTTCGTCATGGGTGGTCCTACTTTTTAATGCCATAAGTAACACTCACATTCGAATGTGTCCCTGGTTTTGGGTGATGGTACATAGATATGTCAATAAACATAATGAGTTTGAAGGCTTTAACAAATTATTAAGTGGAAAGGTCAGTTTTCTATTGTGAAATTATTCTTAACTATCCTATCTTATCTATTTTGGGAATTGCAGGTACACAATGAATGCGTACATCCACTTACAGTCTCTTTCGTGAAATGTGTGTGCATGTTTTTTTTTTTTTTTAACTCTTTAATATATTGTTATTGATTTGATGTATGAGATATCATTATAGGCACCGTTTGATAACGTTTGAACTGTTTCTGTGTCTAAGAATAATAGAAATAAATTTTCTTGTTTTCAAGAACAAAAATGGATTTTTTTTGTGTTTGATAAACCTACTTCTCGAAACGATTTTGCCAAACATAATGCTACTAAAAAACCCAATAATATCATCGGATGCCCAAAAGGGAGAGAGGGTTCAGTTGCCCCCTTTTTAGGTTTACATAGTTGAGAGATTTATTGGGCACAACAGTTTTTTTTCTCTCTCAAATTCATTTCTAGAAACGCAAAGTCGTTTCTAGAATTGTAAATAGGCATAAATTTTGATTTATGTTTTTAGAAACTGGTGAAACGGAATAACTTTATCAAACGCTTTTTAGGTTGTTTCCCGATTTCTGAGAACAAGAAAACGTAAAAATGGCAGAAATGAAACGTTGTCAAATGGTGCCATAAGCATGCCAGATTCGGATTCTCTTCTATCCCTCTATCTCTACCAATGCACATTCGACAATTGGAAGGACTTGCATGCACCCAAGGCCTTCCCAACTGACAGATTCACATTGGAAGTGCTAGAGGGTTGAAGAGGATCCAAATGGCCATGTAGATCCCTTTCCCATCTTTTTTTTATTTTTTTGAACCTTAATGAAGTACTAGCAAGAATCGATCCCATGACCTCTTAAGATCCAATTATGATAGCAATTGTCTTTTAAATACTTTCATGTCATTGTTTAATGGGAGGGAGAACCAAATGATGAAAATTTTGGGTATTTTTTAAGGAGATGTTTCCCCATGATGTCATGTGGGGGAGTTTGCATGCCAGATCCATGGTGGTGTAATGAATAATATCATCAATATAAAGTCCACATGGTCAAAATAGAAGAGAAAAACTAAAATAAAAAAAACCCAAAAGAGAGAGAGAGAGAGAGAGTACTCTGGCATATTATTGGTAATGAGTGGTTTACCATATGGCCATTGGAGTGGAGAGTTAAATTCCTCTACACATATGTTAATCTATACATACGTGTCAACTGCCAACACCTATCACTTAGATGCACTACGATATGGGAACCACTCTATTGGTCAAGCTAAGGCACAACAACTTACATGTTTTCTTAAGCCGAGCTTCCCTAATTAAGCCACGATGAAGGAGAATCTCTGATTATGGCTTTCGGATGACGCTAAGAGGGTATTGCACAACGGTTTTTCTTTTCTTTTCTCTTTTGGTTGGGGGGGGGGGGGAGTATCAACTTCGTATCATAGATGGTGATTGAACTCTATTCTACAAGTGAACAAAAACTTTCTCCTTTTTTCTTTGTTTAATATAAATTTAGTCATCTTGCGAAGGAGAGAACCTTTTATTTATACTATTTAATATATATATATATATATATATCGGTTTTTGTATCCATATCAATGGTGACCAATCCCAATCCCAAAACCGATACCATGAACCAAATCCAAATCCTTGGATCCCATTGCCAACTTCTCAAACAATGCTCCTGTAACCCTGTTAATAACCTACTAGATACTTAGATATGGATGCTGGAGGTGCTATTTGCAGCTTAGCAAGGGATGCAAGTTTGGCTGAGTCGGCCATGAGTCCGAATAGGGCATGGATTGGATTTTTCAGCCAGTGGGCTGGGCTAGGGTTGAAATTTCTAAGTTTAGCCCAACTTACCAATATAGAGAAAAAGAAAATTATACCTTTTACCACAATAGAAAAATATGTTTTCCATTTTAGGGAAAAAAAATGCTCTCTGATCGTAGGCCCAAGGTGGGATCAATAAAGGGATGTATATGGGCATAAAAAAATATATTTTTGGGTTTCGTAAGGGTGGAGGCATCATTTCACCACCTTCTCTGTCTTGGTACAACTGTACAAGGGCCACACAACTTGGGAGCGTTGTGGAAATCAAATTTTTTTTTTGTAATAGCATCATTTTTTGGAAATCAACTTTTTTTTCCCCTGAAAAAATAGCCTGAAATGAAAAACACCCAAAAATCGTTTAAGCCGCCATTTCAACCATCACATATCAATCAAAACTGGACTGAAATAGCGAATTTTTGATTGGTCTGTTAGACTAATGGACCTAAAGATTCAAATGTTCGTTCATGTCTTCTTCTTGTTGTTGTTGTTGCTATGATATATTGCTTCTGCAATCTTATTCTGTTTATGACTTAATAGGTTTTTCCGGGAATATCAAGTGTAAAAGACGATGAGGTGATCTTCATAGATGGCAAGTCCTATCAGTTTGATGTGATTTTGTTTGCCACAGGATTTCAAAGAACAACACAAAAATGGCTCAAGGTAACATTTATAGATCATAAGATATTCTCTTGACAAGGATATTTTTCATTGTTAATTAATGAAAACATATTCTCATTGTTTTGTTCAGGATGATGAAGACCTTCTCGATAAGGATGGGATTCCGAAACAAAGTTATCCTAATCATTGGAAGGGAAAGAATGGCTTGTATTGTGCAGGACTGGCAAGGAAAGGTTTGTATGGAACTGCCATGGATGCCCAAAATATAGCTAATGATATCAAGAAACTATTGTGAAGCAATCAATTACAAGGGACTTTATTCATTAAGTATATAAGTAAAGAGTGAATTAGATTTGTATATTCTATATATGTTCGAACTTATGCGTGTTGAATCCATAATCTTCATAATATTCAGGAAAAACACCTTGAATGGCAATGCATTCTTTTTCTTCTCTTTTTTTTTTGTGATCGATGACATATGATTTCTTACTTTTGACCCAAGGCGAAGATAGAATAATCAAACCCTTGATCTTTTACGAGCTTGCACTATACCGGCAAAGCATCAACCAAATGAGCAAATATCCTGTAAGGTCCTTTAGATTTGGAAAAATTAGAATTTTAGATCCAATTGGATCTTCCAATATAGATGAATTTATATGCTATGATCGATCCGGAGCATTCAGTTGTGCATCATCACTCAAATCAGCCTTCCTATAACCTATTTCAATTGTACAAGAAGTCATTCTACATAGTTCATATTTAAATCAAAATTATAAAAATCAGGTTTCACTGTTTTTGACAAAAGTTGAATGGTTCTCATTCAACTCTGGTATGACCTAGTCTATGCAATTGTGGGGCCAGTATGAGCCCACAGTACTAGTCAAGCCAAAGGCCTGGATATACCCCTTAAAAAAAAAAAATTAAATATTCTAAAATAGATAAATTTTATGATAAAATCCATCTAAACATTGAGATTAGCACATTGGTTATATTTGTTAGCAACTTATGGACCATAAGATACTATTCTACTAAAAAAAAAACTTCTCAATGGAGAGAGGGGAGAGAAACCCTCCGGCGGGCGAGAAACGCCTTGGGCACGCCCAAGACCCCGACGGTGATCATAGAAACAGCGGTTGACAGGCCTTGATTACTGATTTCATGAGGCCTATCCTGCTACCCAGGTTGATGGATAGACCTGCAGTGCCGCCGCCAAGGCCCTCCTTCTCAACAGTGGTGGGAAGAGGATTGCCAGAGGTGGATGATCTCCCTGATCCTATCCACGCTGGATCCCTAACCAAGGTGGTTATTCCTCAGGAGGCATATGAGGAGCGACTGCAGCGGTTTCGTTTTGCCTTAATCGGTAAAGCGAACTTTAGATTCATATCAATGGATTCTATAAGAAAGGAGGCAGCAAACTCATGGAATCTGAAAGGAAAGGTGGCTCTATCGGCGATGGGGAAAGGATTCATCCTTTTTCAATTTCAACTAGAAGCAGACATGACCATGATATGGCGCAGAAGCTCTATCAAGGTTGGAGGGCAACATGTCAAATTCCAAAAATGGAGACAGGATTTTAATATTCATGAAAAACAGATTGATAAGAAAATGGTCTGGATCAGATTTCCTGATCTTCCTTTAGAATACTAGCATGAGAAAATTCTCCTTACTATGGCTAAGGCAACGGGTCGTCCCATGGCCATCAACAAGCACACCGCGCAGTTACAATGGGAGGTTTTGCAAGAATCCAAGTTGAGATGGAAGTCGGAGCTAGCCGTGTTGATGAGATACATGTTGAGAGAAGGGTACCAGGCTCCCATGAGATTTTCTTGTTCAAACAACAAGTTATATAGGAAGACAGCTTTGGACTTTGTGGGTTCTGCAAAAAGGCAGGCCACTCGACCTCTGACTGCAGAATTAAGAAATCAGTGGAGGAGAAGAAAAAATCCAAAACACATGTGACTCCTGGACCGGTGTATGTAGATGACGCCAATGCAGAGGCTTCCCATGCACCTTTTGTCAACAATGGTGATGAGGGCCACCTCAACAATGGTGATGATGCTACTGTCCAGCAGGGAGAGGAGACTGGCGGTAGCAGGGTTGCGGACTCAATTGCACCAAATATGGAAATTAATGCGGGGATGGAAACCTCACGATCTCCTTCCTTATCAAGAGAGAATGTTAATTTGAATTCAAATTCACTTCCTAACCAAGAGAACGTGGCGTCCATATAGATTCTCCTTCCTATCTCAAGTGAGAGACGCCTAAATTTGGGGAGTAGCCATTCCCCTATAACAGAAACTCTTCTAGATAATGGGCATCCAGTGCACAGCAACAAGGGGAGACTATCACATGTAACGGATTCGGTATATATTCCTTGCATATCTCTATGTGGAGGGGCTGTGGAGGTGCACCATGAGGAGATAGAAATGGCTGATAAGCTGGTTGAAGCCGCTAAATCCAAGTTACATTATGCCCAAAGAAACGAGAAAGGGACGGACACTGTGTTGCAGGCTAGAAGGTCTGATCGACTTGCAACCCAAAAAAAATAATTCATGAAGATTCTCTTCTGGAATGTGAGAGGCATCAAGAAGGCCTCAGCACGGATGGCTTTGAGGAAAATTGTAGGAGATAATGACCCAGACTTTCTCTGCCTGGCTGAACTGATGATTGATGTGTACAAGTGCCTAACTCACTTCTTCAGCAAATTGGGCTTTGAAGCAGACGTCATCTGCAACACCAGAAGAGATAAAATTTCAAATCTATGGCTTCTCTGGAAGCGAGGTATTCCTAAACCCTCGATTTTTTCTAGTTCTAATCAGCAAATTTCATTTAATGTACATTGGAAAGGAAAATCTATTATGATTTCATCCACTCATGCTAGCAATTTTAGAGCTATTAGAAGGGAGCTCTGGATGGATCTTGAGGCAGTGTCGGTATTGGTTGACCCATGGGTTGTGGTTGGTGATTTCAATGCCACCCTTACATTTAATGAAAAGAGGGGTCCTGGTACCTTTAACCTCGGCTCTGCCGTGGATTTTGATGCTATGATAGACTCATGTAAATTGATAAAACTAGCACAAGGGCCAAAATTCACTTGGACCAATAATAGAAGAAGGGGCAATGTCTCTGCAATTCTCGATAGAGGATTCTGTAATGAGGAATGGCTGAACACCTTCCAGGATTGTTCTCAATTGGTCCTTCCAAGGAATTTTTTTGATCACAACCCAATTCTTGTTCTCTCTGAAGCTTGCCCTAGACCTGCTAATTGTCTTTTCCGCTTTCATAAGTTTTGGATAGAGCACCCTGATTTTTTGAAAAAAGTTGCTGATTCGTGGAGTCATAACATCTGCGGGCCGCCATCTTATATCCATGCCCAGAAGCTAAAAAGGCTGAAGCCGATCATTAATATCTGGGCTAGGAAAAATTTTCCAAACTTTGAGATTGAACTGGTCAGAACGAGAGAGGATTTGGACTAGATTCAATCTCAAATTGAGTTGCAGGGAATAGATGACTCTCTCTTCGGCCAAGAAGCTGATGCAAGATCTGCCTATTTGGTTGCTATGAAAAATCATGAAAAATTATGGGCTAAAAAGTCAAGGATTAGATTGCTGAAGGAGGGAGATCGTAACTCCAAGTTTTTTCATCTCTACACAAAAATCAAGAGAGCTAAAAATACTATTCGAAGAGTCAAAAAAATGATGGGTCTATAATTTCTGACAGAGATGATATAGCTTGCTACATGTCCAAATTCTATGAAGATTTTCACAAGGGAGTTCCAGTGACAAATCATCTAGAATTACTCGATGCTATCCCAAGGCTTATTGATGAGGTGGATCTTCTATCTCTGGATGCGATCCCAGGTCCAAATGAGATAAAGCGTGCAGTGTGGGATCTGGACCCTGACAGTTCTCTAGGGCTAGATGGCTATCCTGGATATTTCTTTCAATGTTGTTGGAATATTATTTCTGGAGATTTTGAAAGAGCAGTGAATGATTTCTTTACTTCTGGATTGATGCCATCAAGTATGAACAACAATTTATTAGTTTTAATTCCCAAAATTAACAGGGCTATGTCTCTTGACAAATTCAGGCCTCTCTGCATGGGTAATTTCTTCTGCAAAGTTATATCTAAAATCCTCGTAACTAAATTGTCCTTCCTCCTCCCTAGACTAATCTCAGAAGAACAAGGAGCTTTTCAAAAAGGGAAACTTATTCATAACAACATTGCTTTGGCATCCGAGCTGGCGAATATTATGCATTCTACTACAAGAGGTGGCGGGTTAGGAGCAAAAATTGATATTCAAAAGGCCTTCGACACAATTTCTTGGGATTTTATTCTAAAAGTCCTAAAAAAATTTAGGTTTTCCGATATTTAGCTGAAATGGATTTCTCAAATCCTATCCACTTCCAAAGTTTCCATTCTGCTAAATGGAGGCCTAGTTGGCTACTTCGGAGTTGAACGGGGGCTTCGCCAAGGTGATCCCATTTCTCCAATATTATTTATTATTACTGAAGAAGTTCTCTGTAGAGGTCTGAAGCACCTTCTCCATAGAAAGGAAATCAAAGCCTTAAAAGGCCCTCGAGGTGTGTCTGCTCCTACCCATCTTCTCTTCGCTGATGATATTTTTATTTTCATAAATGCATCTAGCAATTATGTCAGAAACCTGAAGACTTTTATCAGAAAGTATCAGGAGTTCTCAGGGCAGGTAGTGAACTTGGAAAAAAGCAAGTTATTTATGGGTCCAATATCTTCTTCAAGAAAACAGGCTATTGTGGAGACAATGGGAATCCCAGCGTGTAAATTCCCCACAAAGTACCTCGGCATGAAAATTTTCAAGGGTCGAGTAAAAAACCAATATATGATACCTGTTATGGACAAGATCAAAGACCGTTTATTAGGCTGGAAAGGAAAGACCCTCTCAATGGGTGGTCGAGTTCAGTTTGTTCAATTATTTATATCAAGCATGCCAGTGCATAATTTCTCAATATATTGGTGGTCGTATTCTATGATTGAGCAAATGGAGAAGTGGATGAGAAATTTTATCTGAACAGGAGACATTGACTCTTCAAAGGTTGTGACTGTCAAGTGCGATTAGGTTTGCAAGCCTAGTGATGAAGGAGGTTTGGGGATCCACAGGATAAGAGACGTAAATATTTCCTTGCTTGCTAAGCAGGCATGGAACATAAAGCATGGGGAATCAAATTTTTCGAGCTTCTTCAAGGGTAGGTTTTTGTCAAAAGGACAGCCTAAAAAACTTGTTAGGTCTTCTTCAATTTGGCCTGGCATCCGCAGAGTGTGGTCTTTCATATCTAGCAAGGAGAGATGGATAATAGGAAAAAGAAAAAAAAATCAATCTCTGAAATGACATCTGGATGGGGGAAGCATCTATAGTGGACGTCTGTGGTAGTGCCCTCTCCCCGCTCATCAACTCCAAGACTAAGGTCTCTGAAATAATATCGGATGGCAGATGAAAAATTCCTGAAGTTCACTCTAAAGCCCTTAAGAAGGTTTTCTCTAATGCAAAAAAAATTAGAATTCCTCAGGCCGACATGGATGATCGCTATCTTTGGAATGGGACCTCCTCTGGTGTGTTTTCTTCCTTCTCTGTGTGGAATGAAACAAGAAAGAGAAATCCCAAGATCCCTTGGTTGTCTCTAGTTTGGAACAAATACCTTCAACCTCGGCAATCAGTTTTTGGGTGGCAATTGATGCATTGGAAACTTCCCACAGACAATAATATTATCCTTAAAGGCATACCCCTGGCCTCAAAGTACTGCCTCTGTGGATTAGATGCTGAATCCTTCAACCACATATTTTTACACTGCTCCTTCTCCATAGAAATATGGAAAAAATACTTTGAGTATTTTGGTATAACTTGGCCTAGGCCTATTGATCTTCATCAGTTATCCCAGTGGTGGGTGAGAAAAAGAAGAACTCTTTCGATGAAAGATGTTTGGTCCATTGGACTTGTAGTGATTTCAGACAATATTTGGAGAAAAAGAAATATCATATACTATGATGATACTCATCACTCTTTCGTCCAAATTTTTGAAAAAATTAAGCGGGACATTCAAGATGCCAGGTGTGAGATTCAAGATACCCTTTCAGTTTGAAAAAGATTTGGCCGTTATTTTTCTTTTTTCCTACTCTAGTTGTTAGTCTATTGTAATTGGGGTTTTTTTTCCCTGCTGATGGCAATGCCGAAGGTGGGGTCAAAAATTTCCTTTGATATCTCTATTCTTTTTCTTCATTAATAAAATCTCTTGAGCCTTTGGCGAAAAAAATTTGAGATTAGCACATTGATCACCACATATATCGGTCTTCTTGGATCATATTCTAGATGTAGAAGTCATCTTATTGGGTCCATTGGACTCGAATAAGTTAGAATTCTCAACGGATCGGATCTTCCAATATATACACATTTTATATTGTAAAACCCATTGGAACATTTAAGTTGTTGCATCACCATTTGGATCGGTTTTCCTAAACCATATTGTAGTTGTATAAGTCATCTTATAGTGTCAACTAGATTTGGATAAAAAAAAAAAAAAAATCAAATCAAATGGAAAAAAAATCCCAATCCAATCAGATTTTCTAATATGGAAGAATTTATATGTTATAATCCAACTGGAGCATCTACATGTACATCGCCAACTTGGATCGGCCTTCTTGGACCATATTCTAATTGTATAAATCATCTTATGGGATTCATTAGATCTTTTTTTTTTTTTTTTTTTTTTTTTTTTAAATTGAATAAGAATTTTCCAATCCAATTGGATTTTGTAGACACTTCATTTTTTTGTCACCTTAAACGACCATCGAGACGTTGAATCGAGTCTGACACTGCTTTTGATAGTTATGCAGTAAAACAGTAGTGGTCGTTGTTTGGCCATTATTTCATGTGAGTTATAATTTTAAGGTGCATGAAGAGATATCCGGCTTCATGTTGATAGGTCCATGACCAATTAAACATGCACTTCATCACTGATAGCACATACACAAACCAAGCCCTCTATAGACAAACACCCCGTAACTCCATCACCAACTCAAAGATGCACCTCCTCCCCCGCCCCCCCTTCCCCCCAAAAGAAGGGATTCAGACATGATGGCCATTTTAAACACATGTTGGAAAAGCGGGTTTTATGATCTGATTTGTTTTCCTCAAAGCCTAATGAGTTGAGCGAATCAGTACTCCTAGTCAAAACTGAGTCTCATATCAATTAATACCTAGAATAGAGTTTGATTGGAGGGTAAGGATAAATGTAACCAACCCTACTTAATTGGTATAATATTGAGTTGAACATTCATCATTGCATCTCCATTTTCATTAATCTATCCTTCGTATTTTAATCCATCACCAACCATCCCATGGCATATTTAATCCATCAAGTCATCATCATTTCGTTTATTTTATACCCTTTCCGTATAAAATAATCCACCACATCACCATTACAGTGTAATATATAATATGTCTATATATTTAATAATAGAATTTGAAACGAAATGACACATGACCATACCCACTGTATTAGTATATTAGTTAATAGAATTAAAAAAAAAAAAAAAAAAAGAAGAACAAACAAACAAACAAACCAACCAAATTAGTTGCAGTTGATTGGATAAGATGCCGTGGTTCGTGTGATTTGTTATGACTTGGATTGAGTCTAGGCATTTTTTATAGGAAAATTTATTATGTCACCCCCTGGAGAATGCCATAATGATAAGACAACCCCTCTTTGTTTCAACAAATTATTTTCAGACCCCCTTCGTCAGTCACTCGTAAGAAATATATCAGAATTTCCATTGAGCATCAACAAAAAGAGAAAAAGAGTAGAGAGTGGAAAGAGTCGGAAGAAGAACCGGAATGGATACTGTTTTGGGCACCCCAGCAGAAACGTAATTGCCGGGTAACCATTGCCGGTTGTCGATTACTGATGGAACGGTGGCGCCGCAATCAATTAGAAACCCTGAAACTTAAGACAATACGAAACGGGGTGATGAGAAACTGAAATTGAAGAAGAATATGTGAGAGCTGAAGGAGTACCTTTAGGAGGTGACGATTGGCAACGAACGGCGGCGAAGAGGGAGAGAACGATCAGTAGAGAGAGAAATGCCATGGATGAGGGCGTGAGAGTAGCATTTGACACAAGAAACGGAATAGTAGCATTCGACACAAGAAACGGAATTTTTATTTTGACAGAGACGCATAGAGAGAGAAGTGGAGACCATGTAAAGGAGTTGTTGGTAAGTTGGGAAGAAAAGAATCGAAGAGAGAGAGAGAGAGAGAGAGAGAAAACCAATTTTCAGGATAGACGGAACGCCGGAAAATGGAACGGTTACAGTCACTTAGTCTTACCAAATATTAGGGCTCCCCGGCCCAAATGGACTTGGGTATCGGATCGGTCGCTGCTGCGAGTTCCTGCTGGTTGTCGTTGTCACTGTTCATCGCCGCCACCGCCATTGCCATTGCCATTGTGATCTCCGGTGCTTTGAACAATTGCCTCTGCGTTTGATGTCTCGATGAAGATAAGTGTAGGCAAGGGTGAAGAGGAATTGAGTTAAAATGATGAGTTTTAATAAAAAGGGTATAACAGTCATTTTAACACTTCATTTAATAGTGACTGCCGATAAAGGGTCTAATAATAATTTGATAAAATAGAGTGGGTGGTCTTATCATTGTGGCATTCTCCAGGGGTGGTGACGTGGTAAATTCCCTTTCTTTATATTCAACAAGGCTTCATGATTCTTGGCTATGTTTTTCATTTATTTTTCAATCGATTTGACAGTTTTTTGTCAAAATCAGATTTTCCAACAATGTTTTAAACATGCCACAAAGTGTTTTTCTGTTTTTATTTTCACAAATAATGTGTTTTTTATATAAATGGTCATTTTTTAAAAATAAAAAATAAAGTTATAAAAAAATAAAATATAAATTACTCGGACATCCCTCAGATTTTGCCCTAATTTCAATCACCTCCCCTGTATTTGTAGCAATTACAACCATCCCATTTCTAATGATGGTGTTAAAAATAAGAATAATTTCTTAAAGGGTACATTCATGAATTAAATAATTAGATCAATGTGACGTCATCAATTGACAGTAAAGAACTAACGATATGAGGGTGAATGCAACTAACTTTTTGAGAATTAAGAGAGAGAAAATTTGTAAAAAATAAAAGAGAAAGGAGAGATGATTAAAATTAGGGCAAAGTCCACTCCAGTAGAAGTATGGGTAAGTTACAAATTAATGTAGTGGTTTTGTGCATGATCATGCATTATGCATATAGTCGTTGGATGAGAGTGTGGGGGTGTATTGTATAACCTTATTTCACATCACATGGTTATATGCGTGATGCATCATACATGATCGTGCACAAAACCTTTTGCCTAAATAAAATAAAGCATAGAATACTTCCGTAGCACCAACATAGGTATCCATGGAAGAGCACATAAAAGCATCAATAGTGACGAGATTTTCATTTTTATGTGGGGCCAGACAATCATTCTATCCACCCATATATTTTGGGGGCAATAAGTAAATACAATAAAATAAAGTAATAAGAAAACAAAAAATGTAAATTGACCGAAACGCCATTTACATCAAAAACCTATCTTATAAAAAAAAAAAAAAAAAAAAAAAACCCTAAAAAAATCCCACTCTATCTGCCACGTGCAAAACAAGCTTAAACTTTGAACCAGGTTCTTCCCCCCTGCAGTAACCACCCCAAACTACAACGACGCACGTTGAAATAGCTCTCTCCCACCATAACTTCCTTCTTAATTTAAAGAAGAGAGTGGGTGAAGCCATAATCACTACCATCAATAGGAGAAGCCATAGAAAATGAAGAAGGAAACAGTAGTGATAGTAGCAGGTGCTGGCCCATCTGGAATCTCCACTTCTGCATGTTTAAACCTTCAATCCATCCCTCACATAGTCCTTGAAAGAGAAGACATTTACTGTCCCTTATGGACTAAGAAGTCCTATGATTGTGTCCACCTTCACGTAGCCAAGAAATTCTGCAACCTCCCACACCTCCCATTCCCTGACTCTTACCCAACTTATATACCCAGAAACCTATTTCTCCAGTACTTAAACCACTATGTAACCCAGTTCAAGGTGAACCCGGTTTACAACCGGTCCATCGAATCGGCGGCTTATGATAAGGCTGCCGGAAAATGGCTCATCCAGGTTAGGAACATAAAGATGGATGAGGTAGAGGAGTATAGTTCAAGATTTCTAGTGGTGGCTACCGGCGAGAACACCGACCCGTTTATACCGGAGATGGAAGGGATAGAGAGCTTCAAAGGGGAGGTCTTGCACTCTACAGAGTACAAGACTGGGGCACCCTTTGGCAACAAGAGTGTCTTGGTTGTTGGATGTGGTAATTCTGGGATGGAGATTGCTTATGATCTATCAAACTTTGGAGCTAAGACCTCTGTTATTGTTCGAAGCCCGGTAATTATTATCACCTTCAAATCATAGTTCTAAATCTTGAAAATTTCAACTAGTTTTTAGTCTTTTGAGTTTTGACAAGTCCATGACATGTCGAATTTTGTCTCAAACATACTTGGTTTTGACCAGATTTTGATCCATATTTGGGTTTCAAGCTGGGTCAAAACCTACCTCGAGATCGAAATTCTTATTTTGGATAATACTAATTTGGTTGATTTGTTTGGTACTTGCAGTTTCATGTTATAACTAAGTGGATTGGGTACCTAGGGTGTACGTTGCTGGTCAAGTACCATCTACCCTTTGTGATGGTGGATAAGATTATGGTGTTGCTTAGCAAGTTGTGGTATGGAGATATGAGGAAGTATGGGATAAGGAGGCCCCAAGAAGGTCCTCTGGCCATGTCATATAAGTATGGGAAGTATCCAATACTTGATGTTGGCACCATTCGGAAGATTAAGTCCGGCCAGATTCAGGTACTTACACTTCCATGCAGTTGTTATTATTGTTTTACTACTTTATCCAAAAGAATAAAAAATATATATTATATTTAACACGTGGGGAATCAATCCTATAACTTTTTTTGTGACAGTAGTAGTATACCTACCGACAAAAGGAAACCACCAATATATTATATTTGACATGTGGTTTTTTTTTTTCGGATCAAGTTCTTGTATGATTTGATCCACACACAAGGATAATTTTTCTATGGACTTGGGGAAATATTTTTCATGTAACTTGCAAGGAAATTTTGAGTCATGGGTATAGGATCCTTTATATGTATAAGACCTATGGCTCATGCAATTTGGGATTCTCATTTTAGTCACTTGTGGAAGTCTTTACTCGAGGGGGTGTTCTTGGCCCAGTGAATATCGTTTATTCTGGTGTTTATCCAGTGTTGGTGTATAATCGGCTTACACTCTAATGAAGATCTTTATACTGGAGCTCTTTTGTATCATTTCTTTCTCCCATATCTGTAGTAGGAGGTTGGTGATGAGGAGCGTATGAGAATGGTTCTTGTACTAGAACCTGATCCGCACTCTTTAGTACAAGAGTTATTAAGCTAGGCAAGACCCACAAAGGGGTCTATTGGGCCACAGTTATTATAATGCTACAGCTGTTAGTTACTAATATTTTCAAGAAGGTGAAGGATAGATGAATCGAATGCCCATCGACCATCCATGAACTACTTATGCTAGAATTACCTGAAAACACCTAGTAACCTACCAATGAGCTACTAGCTACACATGTGACCTTAATACCTAATGAGCTACTAGCTACACATGTGACCTTAATACCAACTGACAAAGGATACCACTAATAATACTTCTTTTTATTTTCAAATCCCATCATCTCCATTTTTTGAGGGGTCTAATTTCTTAAGGGAAATATCTTCAATCATAGGATTTAGAACCCACTATCAATTGGTCTGGGGAAGAATTTTTGACCTCATATAATAGGGTGGGAGTTGGGAGCAAGGTTTTAAAACTTGAGATCAGTCAATCAAGACCGATCTCAGAGATTGAGCGGCCAATTTGTATTCCATTTCTAGGGTTAAGGTAGAATCTGGTCGATTTCAATCAATTCTTGACCTATTCGTCCGAGATCAATACATATCACAATTATGCTTCTTAAAATACTAAGATGTGGAGTTACTGATGGACCCAAAGTCCAATTATAGCATCACATTACCTTGTTGAAGAGATTGTTAAAAGGGAAATGTAATCTTTTCTTAATGGAGAGGAGGAAACCAAATGGTGGTAGTTTTAGTTTTTTTTTCTCAAGGATCGTGTTTTATGTAAATTCTATCATTATGTCAAACTTTAGCTCCTTTCCAGGAGAACACTCAACTAGCAAAGTTCAATAACTCAAAATTAAAAAGTCATGAGTTCAACTCTCCTTGGGCCAAACTATCAAAAAAACCCGCTCCTTCATACAAAGCATAGACTTCATTCTATGGGAGGCTTATAAATGGTGATACAAAAATTTGTCCTATAAACTAATCTTTTATTTTTTTTTTTTAGGGTGGGGTGTGGAATGTTGGTCAAGATGAGTCTCAGCTGTTTCACGTTTATATTTTTTTCTGTTTTAGAAAAATGTCTGTCTTTTGGAAGAGCTTGACCCTGATGATCAATAGATCAGAAAAAGTATATGGGGTAGGTCCAACCATTGAAAAAAAAATCTAACCTTTCAATGTGTTGCATATTAGTAGAGTTCTAATCCTTTTCAATTAGAAGAAATTTTCTTATTGACACCCCTTAAGATGTGAAACAATTTTAAAAGTGAAAAAGCACAAACTGAATTATTTATTTATACATTTTATTTTAGGGTCTTACTTGGTAAAACCATGTTCAGTTACACCGAGCTTGGCACCATGACACTTTGCCCATTGTTGGTTCGAAACTCATATAAAAGGAGTTATGGGTGATGACAAAGTTATCCTCATTAATATACTGTCTTATCTAGGACGGTTTTTGTCTCTCGTGTATCACATAGTTTACGACACCCTTAAAAGTTAAATACATGAAGATTTGCCCATTTTTCTAATCTAAAGCTTTAGAATAGACGTTTTGTAAATTTGGAAAAAATCTGTTTATTAATTATTTGAAGATGAACAAATTAGAATTACGGATGTTAGTTGCACTGTGCAACTATCTTGTGAAGATTATGACACTTTTGCTCCATAATTGAAGGAAATTCACAAGAAGACATATAAATCTCACTGAATATTTATAAATTTTTTGTATATTATCATATGAAAAAAAAAAACTCTTTTCTCGTTTGAAGTTTCAATTCAACAATAGGGCCAAAATTTTGTCATCACCAGAAAAAAACACCAAATCTTGTTTGAAGTTTCAATTCAACAATTTATATCAATTAAAATTAGATTAAAAAAATGACTTTTTTGTTTGTTGAATTTAACATATATGGAGCGAAAGATTATAATTTTCTTATTCATTCCCTACATCATTGTTTTTGCTATTATTGTTGTTATAATATTCTTAATTCAATTGATGATTTTGCAGGTTTTACCCAGAATATCAAGCATAAAAGGTGACGAAGTGATCTTCACAGATGGCAAATCTTATCAGTTTGATGTAATTTTGTTTGCCACGGGATTTTATAGAATAACAAAAAAATGGCTAAAGGTAACAAAAATATAACATATCAAAAAGTATTCTCCTTATGTTTCTTTAGATTTGCCTTTTATATTTATATATATATATATATATATATATTCTTAACACACCTTAACCAAAAACAAAAAGAGGTGGTTACTTTTGTTCCTTTCAAAAACGATAATAACAATATTTGTGTTTGTTAAGGATGATGATGAGCTTCTCAATGAAGATGGGATTTCGAAACAAAGTTATCCAAACCATTGGAAGGGAAAGAATGGCTTGTATTGTGTAGGGTTGGCAAGAAAAGGTTTGTTTGGAGCTGCAATAGATGCCCAAAACATAGCTAATGATATCAAGAAAGTTTTGTGAAAACGAACAATTGTGCAATGAAACTTTATTCAATAATTTATTCAAATGTTGCTAAACGTGGTAAACCTACTTTTGAAGTAAATATTAAGTATAATAGAGAGAGAGAGAGAGAGAGAGAGAGAATCTGTAATAAATTTGTATATTCTGCTATGGTTAGACTTGTGTATGTTAAATCAATTACCATCCGATGTTAAGTCAAGTTACCTAATTATTGAAGGATAGGATTCCTTTCCATAAGAGCCCAAGGATCAAAGAGTGATCCCACAAATATGGTGACCTTGGGACATGTACGTGCAGCCATGGGATCACTCTCTGGTCCCTGGGCTATTTGGAGAGGCATCGGATCTATTATATAAGGGCAGTGCAACTTTTTGGGTGAAGATTAAAAGGTGCAAGTTGTGTCACCAAAATGGTGAACTAAGAATTTGTAGCTTCTTATAATTGTCCCTTCTTTTATTCTCAAAATATATTTAATGCAATATGTTTTGTAGAGGTAAACAAGAATTTTCAAAACCTTAAGAGTTATTTGATGTAGTAACTATTATAATGGTTATGTGAAATAATAAGATTTATTCTCATTGGAAGAAAAAAATTGTATTATATTAAAACAGAAAAAAAAAATTCAAAAACCTTGATTACGACAATTTTTTTCCAATCTACGAAAATCCTTAGGGAAAGCATTTTTTACCATAGACGACTTTATTTTCAAACAATTTTTGCCAAAACTACTTTTTCGTTTAGGGCCGGGGTTGCAAGGCAATACTACTTCAGGATTCAGAAATATGGTGGCACCAATGTCTTGGACACCCATGCATTTTTATTTATTTATTATTATTTTTTTTTAAATATCGAATCCATGTAGCCAACTCCATTTAGTGGGGATAATGTTATGATTGTTGTTGTTGTTGTATGGGATCTACACACTGCCGACGAGAGTATTTGCATCTCCCATGCCAAGGCAACGAACACACGGGAGGGAGTGTGAGAGGGTGTGTCCTACAAGTACCTATGCACATTATGGGTGCAACCAAGGCGACTGCCTTGGTTATTAAAACCTCACCCCAACCCTAGGTCATTTTAGCTCAACTCAAGCCCACCCAACCCTAATTGACTCTAATTGTTCCAACGTAGGCCATATTAAAACTGATTGAACCTAGAAAGCCCTATCCTTTTCATTTCAAGGCTAGCCTTATTCTTACACTGTATGTATGCAGGACCAGGCCGGGTTCAACCTAGGCCACACTCGCCCAGGAAATCTTAACCCTAACCTAGCTTGCAGGTTGAGAAGCCCAGCCCAAGCTCTGTCTGTTCAAGGGCGGGCTTGGGTGGGCTCAGGCTCGCCGGGCCAAACTTGCATCCTAATGAACACTCTCCCTTAAAATTAATATAAGTTCGACCAAACACTAGTGGGGTGGGGCACTATGGGGCCTTGCCCTTTCTTCTTTCCTGGGCCGGGTCAGCTGTTTCAAACCCATGGGCCGGACTAGGATTGAAAATTGCATCCCAAGGTTGACCCACAGGGGGTTCTAAGTTTGAAGTTTGGCTTGGCCTGGTCCAGGACTCATTTATTTGCAATTTGTTGTACCCTATATACACTAGATGGCCGGCCGAAGAAACAGTTCTTGTATGGCCCAAACACCTACCATGTGGTTGTTAAAATACGGTCCAGACTTTATGGACAGGTAGGGCCCAGGTTTTTAGATCGCATATCAAAAACTAACAGAAATAGAATTTTATATAATTTAAGATGTTTTTTTGGAGATTAGCACGTCAAGTAATACATACTAAAGACATCCTGCGTAAACGGGTGGAGATTGCTCTTACCTGTCATGTTTTCCTTACATGCGAATTTTCAAGAATGTGAGTTGCAGGCCCATTGGGTCACATTTGGGTCACAAACCCCAAATCCATATACCATAGTGATTCAGGTGATTTATTGGCTAGCCTATGGCATAGGTCATAAATCGTGCACTCCTCAGCTACCGTGAATGCTATTAAACCAAAACCTAGTTGTAGACATGAGATATGTACCATTTTTTGCTAACAATGTGCTTATCATCTCTGTTGTATTTTTAACAAATCTCAAAATATATCTGGATGGGCTATTGCCCTGTTTTCAAGAAATAGATGCGTATTACGACTTGTCAACTATGGATGATAGAAGAAGGTATCGAGGCAGCAGAAAGGGAGTTCTCTATGGGATAAGAGAAGCAACGAGACAAGGATTTGAAATTCACAAGATTTGGACCGATGTCAGTGAGCTTGAAGCATTGATAACTTCCAACAACTTTTTGCAGTGGCCTTAGACCACCATCCCTCACCGTCTTAATATGGAGAATCTTTTGTTCATACCTAACCGTGAATGCTATTGAACCAAAACTTAGTTGTAGACCTGAGATAGGTACCATTTTTTGCTAACAATGTGCTTATCATCTTTGTTATCTTTTTAACAAATCCCAAAATATATCTGAATGGGCTACTGCCCTGTTTTCAAAAAATAGATGCTTACTACTCCTTGCTAACTATGGATGATAGGAGAAGGTATTGAGGCAACAGCAAGGAGAGTTCTCCATGAGATACGAGAAGCGACCAAACAAGGATTTGAAATTCACAAGATTTGCACTGATGTCAGCCAACTTGAAGCATTGATGACTTCCGACAACTTTTTGCAATGGCCTTAGACCACCATATCCCTCACCATATTAATATGGAGAATCTTTTATTTATACCTAATTTTTGTGTAAAAAATGATAACAATAATCTGATTATTTTGATCAAACTAATAGCTTTCAAAGTCATAGAAAAATCTTGATTAAATAAAAAAATAAAAAAAATAAAAAAAATAAAAAACTCTTACTTCCAAGTGGATCACATATCAAGAAGTTGCATAAGAGTTAGCTTAAGGTTTAGATCGTCTACAGAAAAGGACATCTCAATACCGACATCAGATCAGCCATTTGAAACCAAACCAAATTGAATTGAAAATTTTTGGTTTGGTTTTGGTTTTGAAAAATGGATATTGGCTTGGATTTTAGATTGAAAATCGTTTGTTTGAACCAAACTGAGCTGAATAAAGTATAAACTTCATAAACTGAATCAAACTTAAACCATATTAAAACCTAAAATTATGTATTAGTTGAATTTTGTGAAATTATTTATTATGGGGATTTTTTTTTTGAATCGAGCAAATTTTTTTAAATGAAACCAAATTTGACACTGTGGGACTGTATATATTCATGAGGTTATAATTTTCTTCTCAACTTAAACCAAATTTAAATCAAATTGGTGAAACGAAAACCAAAATCAAATAAAAACAAACCAGTTCAATTCACTTTTGATCTCATAATGCATTTTTATAATTACCTCCGAAGTAAAGGCCAATGGAACTGCATTTGGTCATGTAATTAATAAGGAAAATTACATGATTACCCACTTTTAGGTTTCCTTTTACAAAATTATCCACAAAAAGTTTTGGTTAACAAAAATATCCAAAATTAGGTTTCAATTTACAAAACTGCCGACCCAAAGTTTTAATTAACAAAACTACCTAACATTAAGTTTGGGTTTACAAAACTACCTAAAATAGTGATTCTTTATCTTCCATATATAATCATGTATTTTTTTTATTACTGAACTTTGAATGGGTAGTTTTGTAAACCCTAACTCAATTTTGGGTATATTTGTTAACTAAAACTGGATAATTTTGTAAAAGGAAACCCAAAAGTAGGTAATCATGTAATTTTCCCTAATTAATACCATTGAAACCCACAACATGAGGACCCACCAAGCCTGTATCTTTTAACTATTACAGTGAAAGGCATGTCGTCAAGTCTTATTTGTTCTTGTAATGGGATTTATGAATACTTGTTTAGGTGTCAAATAATTTATAAATTTATTTTTTTCACTCTTTTTTAATAAGACTAATTTTGTCATTTCACATGTGTAATAAAAATATGTAAGATAATATAATTTTTTGATAATGACATCACAACAGTCATTTTTAAATAATTAAAATTTTTATTTCCCCTCACTTGAGAAAAATTTAAGAATAAATAAAGGGTAATTAAAAGGTGTCAAGTTTTACATATATACTTATAGAGGTGTCATTTAGATAATCCTGTTCGTAATTGAACTAAAAAATTCTATAAGGTGTTAAAATGGTGAGACATTCCAATTCTCCACCCCCTATTTATTCACACGACTTCTTCTTCTTCTTTTTTGAGACACATCGGTACCAGATAATGGACCCATTAAGAGGCCAGACAGAGGATCCACGAGGAACCAACAAAGGAGAAAGCCACACTTATGACTAACTACTAACCTATTGCTACTATATTTCGTGAAGGTGAGGAGTTGGAACAATCAAACCAGTTCAGGGAAGATTACACACAAGATATTTTTATATTCCTGAACAAAGCAGACTTGCATCAATTTACGGCATTGAGGTTTATTTCGGATTGATTTCAAAATGTGATAGGAAAAAGTCAATCTATTAATAAAAATAAGGTCTTAGTGGTTTAGTTTTTGCTAGTTATAATCAAGAAACGATTGATTTTACTTGGCGGGCCAGGAATGCCCGAAAAACAATTTTCCAGTAAACTACTCGGAGGTTTTTTGAAATTTATAAATCTGAAAACACACTCACATTTCTGTTGTGACTGGATGCATCTTGTATTCTATGGATCCATATAATCATCATTAGGTCACATATATAATGGTAGAATTATAATTGTGTAGGAATAGGGATTTAGGGTTCTATATATTGTTTATGTGGGAAAAATCTAAAGACAAAAAAAGGAAAATCATATATTGTAAGATAGATAGTGGCGTAAAGAGAGTTTCTCAAGTTTAGTGGGAAATCTCTTATTCTTCCGAATTAGGTATCTGTATTAAATTAAATTCCTTGTGTTGTCTACGATTGTTTGTTTGGTTTCTTTCTCATGGTTGTGTATTAATTCCCCAACATGTTCATGTTGGACAATTAAAGTGTGCACCCTCCATGTATATAAAGTGTCTTTTTTTTTTTTTGGTAAATTCCTCTTTTCTTCCATAAATGTCCCTTCACGTATTCCATCCAATTAATGGAAGCAAGATGGGACAAGTATCACACCTGACCATATGTGCAATAAGGCTTTTATAACTCAGAGATTGATCTAGGGATAAGTCTCAACCGATATCGATAAGGATTGGATTGGTATTAGTTAACATCAAACAGGATCAAACAAATTTATCGCTTTTAAAATATATATTCTTTTTTAAAACCATTTTACTGTTATATATTATCAGTGGATTATCAGTATCGAGTTGATCAGGGTCATGAATTAGTCTCGATCGATATCAATCTGATCCAAGTGATTTTGGTTGACCCAATCCAATATTTAAGACTATTATGCACACTTACAAGAAGGTGATCCGGCCTCAATTATGTGATCTCATTTTGATTCTTTAATGGGACAACACTTCCTTGCCTGAGCATTACAGATCAATTGGTTTTTGCAATGTAGTTTATAAATTCGTTTAAAAAAAAAAAATTGGTAAACATAGTATATTTACCTTTGTCAATGGTGACCAAATTTCAGAGTGTTTATAACCCATGAAATTACACATAAAAAGGGAAAAAAAGTGAAGAATTACTATATTGGTTTTCGTACTGTATTCATTTAATAATTAATTACATATCTGTTAACTATTAAATCAAAGGTATGTCATCAAAGGCTTATTTGTTATTGTAATGAGATTTTTTTATTAACAATTCTTTAGTTGTCAAATAATTTATAATTTTTTTTCATTTCACATGTATATATATTTAAAAAAAAAAAAAAAAAAAGAATAAACATTAATGGACAATTAAAAGAAGGCATCAATTTCTAAATAGACACTTATAAAGGTGTCATTTGGACAATCCCATATGTATTTAAATTAAAAAAAAAAATCTAGAAGATATTATAATTGTGAGACAATATCAGATTTTTCCAACACCTATTACTCGCATATGACATTTTTATATTCCTCATCAAAGTAAACATGCATCAAATTTTGATGGCATTGAGGTTTATTTTGGATTGATTTGAAATGAATTAGGAAAAGGTCAATTTATTAATAAAAATGACATCATTTTAGCAAAAGCTATTAAGTGTTTCCTTTGCTTAGCCATTACTTCAACTCTTGATGAAATTTATACACAAAAGCAAAGTCTAACTCTTCCCTTGCGTTAGTGATTTACTAAGAAGCCTTCACTTCATATGAGCTGTTATTTTCCATCAACTTGATGTCAAGGGATTCATAGCTTAGAATTAGAATCCTCTTCGGAATTGAAATTTTTAGAAGCATTCTATTTCATCAGATGTTTATGATCAAATAACCCTAAAAATCAATTCCCTTGTTTGCTGCAAAGATGCACCAAGATATCAGTGGCATCCTTCACAGGTTCTTCTATCGAAATGGATTTTCAAGTACATTATATCCCATATTGGTAACTCTCTTATATGGAATTTTAGTTTTAGTTGGTTTTTTTTTTTTTTTTATTATTATTATTATTAGAGCCTTAACTGGTTATGACTAAGAAATTATCGATTTTGCTTGGTGGGCTAAGAATGCATGAAAACTAAATTTGTTTGATCGATTACTTAGAACTTTTTCGAACTTCATACGTAGAGAGTTTTTTAGTCAAATAAAAAATCTTTGATTCTCTCAATAGATTTAGGCATTCGTGCCAAATGAATTCCTCCTATTAATTGTGTGTTTAATTTGATTTCTTTCTCGTGAATGCACATTGGTCCTTCAACACGTTCATTCCAATCAATAGGAGCCTGGATCAATTACACATACACATGTATAATCAAGTGCTGACACTTGTCCTTTTCTTCCGTAAATGCACTTCATGTCTCTTAATGAATGGCAGCGGATGGACAAGTGTCATCACCTGATAATACATGTGATGTAAACGTACGGGCAGACAATATTATGAGAGTGGGGCTCGTATGATTTGTACTATGATTTTGTACCCTTCTTAAGCATTTTTCATGTAGATTCCTATCAAGTGTAAGGGAAGGTGACAACCCATCTTGTCCTAAGTGAGTACCCCCCCCAAAAAAAAAATTCTATTTTAAGCACTACAGGCCAATTGATTTTTGAAATGTAGTTTAAAATTTTAAAGTAAAATTTGTTTTTTACTGATGCTACAATCCAAAAAATCGTATCTCCTTGGCAGTTAAACAAAGGTCATCAAATCTCTAGTAATGCGATTATTTCCTATGAGGTTCACATTATACAAAAAAAAAAAAAAAAAGAGAAGAAGGGGAAATCAAGGTTGAAAGAAAATGATAGTCTTGAATGGAGGTACCTTTGTGCTCTCCAATGAAAATTAGGTTCAAACATATACGGTGTGATATGATCTCATTTTGCATTTTAAATAATAACGTTCAAAGTGAAGGTCAAAGGATTTGCATTTGTTCATGTAATATATATATATATATATATATTTATCTTTTTTAAGACAACACACTTTTTTTTATTGAAGGTAGTTTTTTTTTTCCATTTCACATGTGTAGTAAAAAAATTAGGCAAGACAAGGATAGTTTTTAATAATAATATTATAATTAGTCTCTTTCAAATTAAATTATTTAAGAAGTCTTTTTCTATTCTTAACTTTAAGAAAAAATTATATATATATATATATATATATAAAACAAGGCTAAGCAAAAGAATGTGTCAAATCCTAAATATACACTTATAGAGTTGCCGACCATCCTGTATGTAATTGAAATTAAAAATTTCTAAAAATTATTAAATTTGTGAGACACTCTGCAATTCTTCACCACCTATTATCCATACATGACAATTTTATATTCCTCATCAATGCATACTTGCATCAATATTTTACTGCTTTGATATTTGTATTAATTTGAAAACGTGTGGAGAAAAGGTCAAACTATTCATAAAACAGAGTTCATGTTTTGCAAAAAAAAATTATTATAGTGTCCCCTTTGCTCAGCTTTTTTTTTTTTTTTTTTTTTTTTTTTTTTATGAATCTTTGCTCAGCCATTACTTCAACCCTTGGTGAAATTTATACACTAAAGCATGGTCTAACTCTTCCCTTGGGATAGTGATTTAACAAGAGGCCTTCACTTCATATGAGCTGTTATTTGACATCACCTTTGATGTCTAGGGGTTCAGCTTAGAATTAGAATCCTCTAGGAAAAGCAATTTGTAGAAGCAGTCTTGCTCATACGCAGGTTGTGGGCATTTATTTTTTTTTTTTTTTTTTTTTTATTGAAATTTCATAAGATTAGCTTAAGGCTCTAAATTTATTTATAGAAAAAATTATCTCATATAAGGACAGAAATTAATTCTATTGGTTGGTGCAAAAATCCATCAAGATATTATTGGCATCCTTCACATGTTCTTCTATCAAAATGGTTTTTCAAGATGGACTCTACCCCTTCATGGATACTAATTAATGGGAAGTATGTGAGACAAGAATCATATCATTTTCTTTCTTTCTTTTGGCCAAACTGTCATACATTACATGGACAAAACTTTCAAAAAAAAAAAAGAGGCAACCAAATTGAACCTTAAGAACAAAACTGAAATTGCTGGAAGTAAAGCATGAACACAGGTGATGAGTATCTGGGACAGAGTGTCACATATATCACCTAACAATACGTGCATTTATTGTACATGTATGTGCATGTTTTCTAGCCTCAATTATGAGTGTGGGCTCCAATGATTTGCACCCAGTCTTGAGCATTATTCGTGTAGATTCCTATAAAGTCAAGCAAGCAATGGTTGGTAACCTATCAGTGTTTTAAGAAACAATTCAAGCATAGCAAATAAAGATGTCCTCTGATCAGGTTGCCCATAGTGAAACTTGAACTAATTTACTAAAGAGAGTGGTTTTTATATTTTTCCAAAAAAGAAGATATACCTGTAGGGTATCTCAAAACTTCAAAGCTACAATTCATTAGAGATGGCAGTTGTTGTAAGCATCAATGAGATAATGAATGCCTTCTTTTTCCTCCTCCCAACAAAACAAAAAAAAAGGTATCATGAGCCCTATTATGGACTAGTAATTGATAGATGTTACATCTTTCATGTGGGTCAAAACTTATTTAATAAGAAATTTCTCTTAGGATTGTTATAGTTGTGATCATCGTTCATTGGGGTTTCGATCATCAACTCTCCTACCATCAAGTCACCAATTTTCTTGACCTTCAAATAATTTATTAAAGAGATTGATTTTTGTATTTTTCAAAAAAAAAAAAAAAAAAAGACTCTTTTATCTTACAACTACAAAGCTACAATTCATTACAAAGAGTGATTGTTGTTATCCTCTCAAAGTATCAATGAGTTAATGAATGCCTTCTCCTCCCCCTCCCAACAACCAAACAAAGGGTACTATGGGCCCGATTATGGACCAATAATTGACAAATGTTACGCCTTTCTTCCGTGTGGGTCAGAACTTACGTAATAAGGAATTTTATTATCTTAGGACCATTATAGTTATGGTTGCCATTCACCGGGGCTTCGATCATTAGCTCCCTGTTTGTTGAAGGTCATTTGAGCTTTCTTTGGCAGTAGGACATGGGTTACTTCGACGACATTGCGCCTGGTACTTGGACATTGGCTGGAAGCATTTTCTCTATCTCTTCTTACCTTAAAAAAGCAAAGTCACCTTATGTCCTTGAACCGATAACCATCTTTTGACTAACCTAGCTTCTTCCATCCTTCTAGGACTAATAAAGGGTAGTATAGGAATATTTACCTATTGTCCATCGACTATGCCTTTCGGCTTGATAGTAGGCTTTGATTACTTAAACGATCAGTAATGATGCAGGACTTTAAATTGGTGGAAAACCATTAAGGCCCTGATTACTTAAATGATCAATAATGATGCAGTACCTCAAATTGGTGGAAAACCATTAAGCTTGATTTGTTGACAATTCTATTTGGCACCATATGTGAGTAAAGAATCTCTCTTGTTCCTCTTTTGTTGTTGCTTTCAACTCATTTGTGATAGATAGTCGTAGATCATATGAATGAAATTTCTCTTAATCTAGTAAATCTCTCCAGGCCAATGTCTTGATTGCATTGACTTTTTGACAAAGCCTTAATTGCCTGAGCATTACAGACCTTGGAAATGTGATTTCTAAAATCATTTTTCAAAAAATTCGGCAAAATCAGACTAAGGTCCATAGATCAAAACAATTGTTTCCTTAATAGGCCATCTCTATCCAAGGCCGTCAAATCTTAGATTATGTAAATATAACCCTGAAGTTATACATTACTTAGACGGAAAATGGTTACATGGCAATTAAGATGATATATCCAAGGCATATAATAGGGTTGAATGTGTAGAAACGTAATCTTAAAATGATGCAGAAGATAATGGAAAAACAAGAATAAACAATGTTTACAAGTTTACGAGGTTCGGCAAGATTGTCTACGTTCTCGGTGAGATGAGATCCTGCTTCACTATTAATGGAGAATAGGGTTACAATGCTCGTCCTCACACCTCTCTATGCAGGGGGGCCTCGTCCTACCCCCTTGCAAACCCCAAGGCTTGCTAACTGGCTAGCGGGATCGCCGTCCTGCTTGTCGAGAAGCCTATACTAGTACTCCCTGGATTAAACTGTGATGGAATACAAGACAACGTACACCAACATGATGGAAGTACCTTGGTGCTCTAATAGAAAAATTATGTTTCAACATCAAATGGTGTGACCATGGTTTTAAGTATTGATATTGTATTAGTCATGTTGGTCATATTATATCGGTATCAATTGAGATTGATCTCCAATCACAGACCAATCTGGATTGGTTACCCGTATCATTTTTGGGATAAAACAGTAAAAAAAAGAAAAATTATACCTAAAAAAAAAAAAGTATAAAACCGATTGATACACATCAACCCAATCTAATCTAAATTAATTTTGACAAATACCAATACCAATATCGATAACGATACCGGCCCCAAAATCCATGGGTGTGACATGATCTTATTCTACATCTCTTAGATACCTTCAAGTCAATGGATCAGCATTTGATAATCTAAACCCATCAAGAGTCCTTCGGCATGGGACGCACTAAGTACATATCTTTTCATTATCACAATGGAAGGCCCTCTAAACTTATTTGTTATTGTAATTTGACTAAAACATTAGAGACACTCCGATTATCCACCACCTATTATTTGCTTCAAAGCAAAATTGCATCAACTTTGTGTGATATTAAGAAGTATTTTAGATTGATTTGGAAAAGGAAAAAAAAAAGTTGTTAGGAAAAGGTCAATATTTATATATAAAAAATAGTTAGGTTGTCATCGTTTTAGGATGCCTCATTACAGAAAAATTCTTAAATAATATTTGGGGAAAAGAACATTATCTCGCCATGTGATCTTGCACTCAAACATAGAGGGGAGACAAAACGACAGTCCCATCCCCATGAAATATAGAAAAACAAGAGGATCTTGCACTCAAACATAGAGGGGAGACAAAACGATAGTCCCATCCCCATGAAATATAGAAAACCCACCTCTTGTTTATGCCCTTGTGCGTCTTTTCATTGCTCATGCATTAGTGTTGGGTCCACACAATTAGATAGTGTTATTTTTTTCATTGCATTATTAACTAGTGGGAATTATATAAATGAAAATACGTTTTCTGTCTAGGATTGCACCCTTGCATCCAGATGCAAGGGGCTGCAAAATAACCATCGTGTTTTTCTTGATCAATGCTCAAGTGTTTACTTTCATATATAGACCAAGACAATGCTGATGTAAAGACCACACTGTCGGCGAAAAAACTTTCTTCATATATAAATAAAGAGAGAACATGAATTACAACTGTAACCTTATCTTTACCTACACATGTCTTGTTTGCATATTCAGTCAAAAAAAATGAAAAAAAGGCATAAATGATATTTTAATATATCTATTGAAATCTCAACTGACATGGTCTTTTTCCCAACCTCAAGGTTAAAAGAGTAAAATTAAGCAAACATTAGGGAAAGCAGGTGTGAGCTTTTACTCATTCTCTTCCTACCAACTGTACTGCTGGATCTTCATGCAAAGCAATTAAAAATTACTACCCTGAAAAATAAAAAAGCAATTAAAATTTTTCATTTTATAGGTCAGAGTGTAATAACTCTTGCTCCATAGAAAATAGTCAAGTTGCAATGAGTTTGTTGTAACCCACTTTGCTAACAAAAAAAAAATATGTAGTCCACTTTATTTAATGAGATTTTTTTTATCGAATAATTTTAAATTTTAAATTTTTTTTAAATAAATATTTTTTAATAAAGATATATTAAAATATAACAATAAGAACATGATAATTTATGTTTAAAAATCAAATTTTAATTAATTTGAAGAACTTTTAGAAATAAAACAAGGGACAATCAGAAGAGAATGTAAAATTTAAAAATACACTTATAAATGTTTCATTCAGATAGTCCCTTATTTAATAGGAAACAATTTTTCCTTCACCCATGATCTAGAGAGAATCACTTGGCTGAGGGGTTCAGATTGTTTGGGATGTTAATCTATCAGCTTAGTTCTGTTTCAATTTAATTTCATCAACTTCAACATGATAAGTCCAAAACTAAACCATAAGAGATGATTTCATACAATAAGAGAATAAAACATTTATGAGTCCAACTCTGCTTTTCTCTTTTAGATCATTCATCCGAAGAAGTCGAATATTCTTCACTACTTTCAGCGAAAATTAGATCATTCTCATTCAATTCTATTACGATCCAATTAATGCAATTATTGAATCGATATGAATCGGGCAAGACTAATCAAATCAAATGCCTAAATATTCTTTATTGAAAAAAATAATAAATAAGAAAATAAAATATTTATCACACTAAATTAAATATTCTTTATTGACAAAAATAATAAAAAAATAAATAAAACATTTAACACACTAAATGGATGCACTTTTGTTCTCTTTTTTTTTTCTTTTTCTTTTTTTTCTTTTTTTCTTTTTGTGGTAATGGTTGTACTTTTGTTCGCATGCTTAGTCTCAGACTTCACATGAAATGATTAGTTAAAGCCTTATTTGTTCAGCTATTTGTCCTACTATACCCTCAGGCATGGCACTTGGCACAGAGCCGGAGTATTTGACAAGTTGAATTACAACAGAATTTCTAATAATAAAAATAAGGCCAACACAACCAACCACCATGAAGTCCCTTTCAACAGGAAAGTAAAAAGATGAAATTGAATCTACTTCTCGTATGATTACTTGATCTATTTGCGAGTATTCAACACATATTTCTTTGTCATTAAATATATTTCTATTCACCTTTATAATGATTAGAAGTCAAACAAGTCTTGCTCACATATATGATCATGTGATCATATGTACATCTGGATTTAATTTCAGAAAAAGATATACCTGAAGAGAACAAAAGTGGAAGGTTACTGAAACTCCAATAATGATAGAAAAAAATCTCCAAAAGAATCTCATTCTATTTTTTTCCTTGCTTTCACATCTGGGTTGGAAAACTACTAGTCAACAACCATGGTTTGGATCTAATTAGTATCAGCTGAATTCAAACCTCAATATTGATTGATTCGATAACGATCCACTAGTATAAGGGTAAAATGATCAAAAAAATCATTTTTCCCAATCCCAAACATTCATATGGTGGCGAGTGATTAAAAAAACACCCGTACGAAGAGGCCAAATCAGGTCCTCATACAAGAACTTTTTTGTACAAACCTATGACGAACATGTGGAATCTATCAAGTCACTCTTTAATGTATTAGACTCTGGTCTTAGTGAAATCCATGTGTCCATAATAGGTCCACACGAGAACCTGATCTGGACTCCCTGCACAACCCCTCATACATGACAAGAGGGATATATACATCTCATTAAAGAACCCTATATCCCTTAAAATCCAACTCCTAAAAAAAAAAAAAAAAAAAAAAAAAAAGAGGTTTCTTTCACCGATTGCTAAATGATAACACCGATTGCTAAATGATAAGAACAACGAGATGTGGCCTCCATCACTCCTCACCTCCCCCTCATTGTATATTATCGACCATTCAAAAAAAACCTGATCCATTCTTATATATGAAGCCAAAGAAACTTTCACAAATTTCAAGTTCCAATATATAAATAAACAAAAAGTTCACACTCTTCCCTTCCCAAAAGACTCAAAAGACCAAACACAAAAGATAATAGGAAAAACATTGAAAGCTAGCTCAATAGAACTAAGGGGTCTTGACTTAATATTTTGAAACTTTTAAACACCCCAAGATATGAGAAACCGTGTCAAAAAAAGTCCAAATGGCCTTCTTCTACCAATAACTTTACTATTAAATTGAGACGTATACGCCCTACGCAGTTGACTGGGAGATGCCAAACCTCTCTATAAAAACCCAAATGGTTCTCTCTCTCTCCCAACAGACACGCAGTGAGTAGGAGAAGCCAAAGAGGAAGAAAATGAAGAAGGAAACAGTAGTTATAGTAGTAGGCGCTGGACCATCTGGAATCTCCACTTCTGCTTGTTTAAACCTTCAATCCATACCTCACATACTCCTTGAAAGAGAAGACATTTACTGTCCCATATGGACTAAGAAGTCCTATGATCGTCTCCACCTTCACTTAGCCAAGCAATTCTGTGAGCTCCCACATCTCCCATTCCCTGACTCATACCCAACTTATGTACCCAGAAAGCTATTTGTCCAGTACTTGGAAGACTATGTAACCCAGCTGAAGGTGAACCCGGTTTATAACCGGTCCATCGAATCGGCGGCGTTCGACAAGGCCACCGGAAAATGGCTTGTCAAGGCAAATAACATAAAGACAGATGAGATGGAGGAGTATAGCTCAAGATTTCTAGTGGTGGCCACCGGCGAGACGACCGACCCGTTTATACCGGAGATTGAAGGGATAGGGAGCTTCTCAGGGGAGCTCTTGCACTCCACAAAATACAAGACTGGGGCACCCTTTGCTAACAAGAGTGTCTTGGTTGTTGGGTGTGGTAATTCTGGGATGGAGATTGCTTATGATCTATCAAACTTTGGAGCTAAGGTCTCCATTGTTATTAGAAATCCGGTAATTTGATTTTATCAACTTTGACTGGTTGGTGACCATTGAAGAGTACATTTTAATTATAGTTGTTCTAAGTGGTGAATGTGATTGATGATTGTTGTTGCAGATTCATGTTGTAACCCGGTGGATGGCATCTATGGGGTTGACGTTGTTCAAGTACTTATCCCATGAGTTGGTAGATGAGTTGGTTCTCTCATTGAGCAAGTTGTGGTATGGAGATTTGAGCAAGTATGGGATAAGGAGGCCCCAAGAAGGTCCTTTCGCCATGAAAGATAAGTATGGCAAGTATCCAGTTGTTGATGTTGGCACCATTGGGAAGATCAAGTCTGGCGAGATTCAGGTATACATGATTTTTTTATTTTATTTTTATACACTAGAGGGGTAAGGAGGGAATGGGGAGGGCAGATAGGGGAATACTAAGGATGTAAATGGTTAGTCGAAAATTCGTATTCGATCCGGGTTCGTATTCGTTTAGGGGTATCTGTATTTAGAAAATACATATTCAGAAATTATCCGAACCGGTTCGAAAACTAAGCGAATACGAATGATAATCCTAGTTTCCGATTGATTATTATTCGATTCGTTTAGCTATCTGATGGTAAATAATATCTGTATCCGTTTCTCTAAATCCGTTTCTTTCGTTATAATAGTAAGTATATATATTATTTTTTATTACATAATAATAATGTAGAAATATCATATGTGATGCTGGTCATGATGGATTTGTATAGTTATTAGAGTACCAAGTGTTTTTTTTAGATAAATCTACTCTCTATGTCTCATATCGTCTCAACATTTAAACTAAAAAAAAAATGGATTAGGCTCTTAAAGCTGGTTATTATTGTGTTTTTAGGCTATGTGATTATAAACTAAATTGTTTGAATTGATTTTTGTATTTGTTGTGAGTGAGTGAGCATGTGTGATGGCTTTCATTTAAAATTACACATGAGCAAGCAAAGAAGTCTAAGTTATAATCAGATAATTGGATTCTCAAATTCGGATATTTGGTATTCGTTTGTTAAACGGATCGGATCGGATAATATCTAATTACCGTAAAGATTAGCGAATTTGAATTTCATAGTGTTTTAGATATCCGGTCAGATAAACGGATCAAATATGGATAGGCTCCTAATAAACCGATTTGAATTCGGATAGGCTCCTATTCAAGCTGAATTCTATCTGTTTACATCCCTATGGAACACACTAATACAACTCGCACACTCATGTGATAGAAGTCGATCTACGGACTTCCGAACGCCTGCTCTTTAAGGTAAACACACTTCCATAGTTCCATGCAAAGGTTAGGTATGTCACTGGTATACTATAAATTAATATCCAATGTGTCTATCTCTTCCTTTCCCTTTTTGAAATAATCCTATATTCTTCCTGAATGTTACATAATAATCATCTGCCTTCATTGGTGTTGGTCGCTAATTTATCATACTCTGATAATATACTTATCTCTCTCCCTAAGAGATATATTATTTTTAAAAAAATGGTTCTTTGTCTTGTAGCGTGGCATATAAAAGAATGTCTTTTCTCGTACAGAGGAGAGAAATACATGTGTCTATTTCTTAAAAAATAGTTATTTGTGTTTTGTACCGTGACTTATGAAAGATTAGCTTAAGAGAGACAAATAGGCACATGGGAACTGGGACAATTTTTTTTTTTCTTTTATTTCTTACACCTTGTCTCCTTGGTAGGAGAAGCACCAAAATCAATATTACATTTTTTTTTTTTCCAACCCTGGCTTGGCTAGTAGTTATTTTCAAAATTTTTTAAGGATCCAGAGCGGTCAATTCATAATACATTTCTAGGGTTAGGGTGAAATCTAACCGATTTCCTAACCCATTCGCAACCGATCCAGATCGGATTCGACCAAGACCCATAGATCTCGATTCTGCTTTTAAAACCATCAGGTGGGACCGGGGGAGTTAATAACGAATCCAAAAAAGTCCGATTACAGTGTCATATTATCATGACACTATTTAATCCAAAAGGGTACAATGTCACATCACCTCGCTGTTTGACAAAGAAATAGTTAAAAGAGAACTTAAATCCTTTTCCAAGGGATAGGAGGAAGCAAATGGATCATGATCTTGGTGATCATGGTTCCAAATAAGTTCAATTTCAGTGAGAGAATGGGTGAATTCAAAATCAAATTAATAAGGAAAATTCGACTTTAGTCGATTTTGGTTTCAATTTATGTTATTTGATTCAATTTGATATTCACCATATAAATATATATAGAATTATGGGGAAATTTTTTTTACGATTTTGAATTAATGCCGGTTTGATTTTGATTTCAATTTGGGTTCATTTATCCATGTTGGAATTGGTTTTGATTGATTTTGGAGCACTCTTGTTCAGGTTAAGTTTCAAGATAATCTAACCCGTTTCAATTCAATTTATGTCGGTTCAATTCAATTTCATTGGTTCAAATTAGGGTTTAATATATTAACATTACATCCAACTATTATCTACCAAATTTACCCTTTTCCAAATAAACTATCGTTTTCATACATTTTTGGTAAAGAGAAATCTATTGATTGATAAGTGTTGATCTTTCTTCATGTATTGAGAAGCCTTAAATGGTTACAAAAAAGTTACACTATACAATAATCATAGATTTCAAAAAATAATAATAATAAATCCTTTGTTATATATATTATATATAATATCTATTGGTCAAGGTGAGGCTTTCTCTGTTGTTTGGTTAAAAAGTCTTGTTTGTTGGAATGAGGGCTCGCCGCTGATGATCTCAAGATTTGATGTGTGCATGGTGTGGGTCCCACCATTATAATGGATCAAGCTGTTCCATTTGTGGCTTCACATTGCTCGAGTCCTTATCTTTTCATATATTTTTTCTTAATAGAATAATTCTTATCCTTCACGATTTCTCTTAATAAATGGAAACGGAGTAGTTTTTAAGTCTAAGTTAGTCCTTGTTTCAATAGAAAAATAATATAATAGAATTATGGAGTTTTTAGAGTCACTACGTGCAGCTACCTTGTGAAGGTGATCACATTGGCTTACTTGCCCGGCACTTATGCTTCTTGATGGTAAAGAAGAGACCAAACTTCACGAGAAGACATAAATCTCACCATTTTATTTTTTATTTTTTAAATTATTATTATTATTATTATTATTATTATTATTATTATTATTATTATTATTATTATTATTATTATTATTATTATTGTTGTTGTTGTTGTTGTTCTTGTAATACTATCATTTTTTTAATAAGCTTCAAACTTATTGACAGACAATTTGATAGTTTGATTCTAGAGCAAGTTGCGGAAAGATCATTGCATAAGTGGATAAATTATTTTTTGATTCACTTTTTGTTGATGTTGTTGATATTGTTGTTGTTATTGTTGCTTCTGTAATATTCTTAATTCGATTGATGATGTAACAGGTTTTACCTGGAATATCAAGTGTAGAAGGTGGTCAAGTAATTTTTACGGATGGCAAGTTCTATCACTTTGACGTAATTTTACTTGCCACGGGATTTCATAGAATAACCAAAAAATGGTTAAAGGTAACACTTATTATAATATATCATAGATTATGTACTGTCCTTATGTCTCCTCAAATATTCATTATATATTGCTTCTTAACACCAGAACTCGACCCCAAAAAAAAATAAAGAGGGAATCTTTTCTTTGTTAAGGGGAAAAATGTTTTGTTGCATGTGCATGGATTGGAAAGGCTAGGGATGGATTTTTTTATCCATTCAATAGTGGTAATAACAATGTTTGTTTTGTTTAGGATGATGATGACCTTCTCAATGACGATGGGATTGCCAAAAAAAGTTATCCAAACCACTGGAAGGGAAAGAATGGCTTGTATTGTGTGGGATTGGCAAGGAAGGGCTTATATGGAGCTGCGGTTGATGCTCAAAACATAGCTAATGATATCAAGAAGTTATTGTGAAGAGCACCAATTGCAAGGGACTTTATTCAGTAATTTCTTCAGATGTTGCTATAAGTGAACTTACTTATAAAATAAGAGTACATGAGGGAGGTTTCATACAGGGCAACAAATGTAAGAAGGAATATTTACGCTTTACCATTGAGGGGCTAAAGAATGATATCATCCATATGGTGTCCACAGAGGGCCCACATGGTCAAACTTGGAGAGAAAGTGTCACTATATGCCCCACTATGTATTATGTGTGTGTATGTGTTTAAACTTATGCATTAATTTTGAATCAATTATCACCAAATGTTAAGTCATGCCAATTAATTATTAAATGTATTGAGGCCAATCTTTAGGTAAAACATGTGAAAGTTATGTCTTAACCCTAGTATGACATCTAACATAGTTGTTTAGAGGGTAAAGATTCAAGTTGTCAACCGTTCGCAAGTGAAATATCCCATAGGTGTTGCAATGCTTGTTTCTTCCCTCTCGTAATTTTCTCTTTCTCTCTTTCCCCTTTATTTATTTATTTTTTATTTTTTATTTTTTGTTCTAACTCATATTCATGAAGCCAATCCCATTTAGTTGGGATAAGGTCAAGTTGTGTCGACGTTATTATTGTTGTAAAACATGTTTGGATGATAATATATTATTGTTGACTAGGGAAGGGAGCATTTTCCTGACTCAAAAGATGTCTTCCCATATAACAAAAGGCACCATTCCTATGGGGACTACTTGGGCCCCCAAAACCTGATATGGCCTAGAGTCCCTCAACGTTCTTTCTTGGTCTGGTCTGGGCTCCCATTTTCCAGCCCATGGGCCGGCTTGAGAGGGTCGATAATTCCACCTCATGGTTGGACCACATGGCTGAGTGGGCTCAGCTTAGCCCAAGACTGATTAATTCTGATATGCTTTAATACTTTAGTAGATGACAGACCAAGAAAACTTTTTGATTATATGGCTCAAACTTTGTGGACATGTAGGCCTAAGGTCCCTTGATCACATAGCAAAATTCAGGCCAAATGGAATTCGTCACATAGCAAAACAAAGCTCTATAATCTAAGACTACCAATAAGGTATATGGATTGCTAAGAAATGCATGTCAATAAATGGGAGGGTATATGAGCGAGAATACTACCTATGGCTGCTTAGCATACGTTAGTTACTTGTGTCTGTCTCTCTCCTCTCGCGGTACGGGGCAGATATGGAATTTCATAGAAAGGAGGGAGGGGGAGATAGACGCGGGGAGGCACTATTGTATGCTACATGGTCTAGAAGTGTTCTTTTCCCATATTTTAATTAAGATCCCATGTTTAACCCAGCCTACTCAAGATCATGTTCTATCTATCCGACGGTCGAGATTACATCATTCTTCCACATATCATGACTAGGTGGATAGCTTAGGAACTTGTGCAAAGAAGCTTTTGTCTTATGTTCACAGCCGAGTGATCTCTATTTTGGACAAAATAAAAGTATATAGTTTGATAGAAGGCTCCGTGTATATGCACATGTCAAGTTTCATTTTAAGAAGAGTTGGTCAAGTGATAAAATTGAGTTTTGAAAAATCCAAGACCATGTGAAAGTGCATATCAATACATGAACAATTGACAAATACATGGGAGTGTACTTGAGATCGAATTCAACATGTGGCCTATCTATAACAGTTTTTATATCCATCTTTCTCTCTTATGTGTAGATTCTCATTCCCCTTGGTTTGTAAAAACGAATGAGGTTTCAAATATTGATTTGAAACGTAAAAGAGCTCCAGTGAGTTCTACATACCTATGGCATCTCAGGTTAGGTCATGTTAACTTGGAAATGATTAACAGGTTAGTTAAGGATGGACCACTAGAAAGTCTAAAGGTCGAATCTTATCCAACTTGTGAATCATGCCTACAAGGTAAGATGACTAAGAAGCCCTTTAGCATTAAAGGCAATAGAGCCAATGGTTTGTTAAAACTTATACACACTGATATGTATGGACCCATGAACATTCAGGCGATATATGGTTTTGAATACTCTGTTACATTTACTGACGATTACTCTAGATATTGCTATATTTACTTAATGCGTAAAAAGTCTGAAACTTTTGAAAAATTCAAAGAGTTTCAAGAAGAAGTCGAAAGACAATTAGACAAACACATTAAGTCCCTTTGATCAAATCGAGGAGGAGAATACTTATCAGATGACTTCAAAGGATATCTCACTTCTGAAGGGATTGTTTCACAATTGACAAATCCTGGTACACCATAACAAAATGGTGTATATGAGAGACGCAACAGGACATTATTAGACATGGTCAAGACTTTGCTCACTTTCAGTGAGTTGCCTTTATCCTTCTAGGGTTTTACTCTGGAAACTACGATTTATATTATGAATAGGGTCCCATCTAAATCTGTACCTAAAGGCCAGGCCAGGTTAATATTATTTATATTTCAAAATGGATGCAATAAATGATGCAAGTTGAATATTAAAGCAAATTGTTATAGATACCATTAAAGAAGGAAATATCGATTCCAAAGAAGATCATAGATGCCAAAGAATATGAAGACGAGAGAGAGAGAGAGAGAGAGAGAGAGAGAGAGAGAGAGAGAGAGAGAGAGAGAGAGAGAGAGAGAGAGAGAGAGAGAGAGGATTAAGCAATGCTATTGACTTACTCTCCTTAAACAATCATTTTGTTCAAATTTTGATCATGGATTTCATATGCTTTTAAATTTTAAAGTTATGTTACATATTCAAAAGGCTTACATGCTTAACTAGATATTAAATTTCAATTTAATTATATAATTTCTCTAGTTCACACACACTAATTACCATGTTACGCCACACATGCGTTTTAATTAGTATGTAGATAATCTGGTTGGAAATTGGGTTGTTGTTAGAGGTGCAAGTTTGGCCCAGTGAGCCAATTTCTCCTATTTCTAGCCCGCCCTTTTGTGGAAAAGCCTTATTGAGCTCAGGGCAGGCTTGGGTTCACGGGCCAAACTTGCACCTCTAGCAACAATCCAATTCCCAACCAGATTATGTATATTGAACTGGGCTCAACCCAAGGCCTCAACTTAAACCTGGCCCGACTCTAGCTCGAGCTAAGGAATCTCAACCTTGGCCCAACCCATTTCCTACTGGACTTAAAGTGGACTTAGGATGGGCTTGGGCTTGCCAGACAGAGGGGATTGTTCCAGGGAGAAGTAACGACATCCAATCATAGGATGATAGGCGTATCAACTTAGGTCCTCGGGGAAACAGCCAATCGCGTTTGGAAAATTTGAATATTAATTATTTAGTAAAGAAAATTGAGACTATAAACTCAAATTTCGTGTAAGAAAAGTCTTTCCCTCTCATTTCATTCGCTTCGTCGCTTCCTTAGCTCTGCACCTAAAACGGGCTAAATTGGCGGAGGAAGCCTATTCAGAGGGAAGGAACAGAGACGATTCCAGATCTGTTTCCATTGTCGCGATTTGCCCTAGAATTCCAGTTTCAGTAAGCTTGATGTGTGAAATTTTCACCAAAAAACACTCAGAATTAATTAATTCCTGTTCCTATTTCAGGAGATGATGATCATTTTGATCGGTTTTCGTGTCTAATGGTTGAAATTGCATGAATGAAGAATATATTTGATCTCAGTTTCATGGAAGGAAGATCTATTTGATCGGTTTGTGATTGAGAAATATCAGATTAGGTTATATATTAGCAGAATTTAGGTTTCTTTAACCATTGAATTCGGATTCCCCCAACCATACTCTGGAGGATCATCAATGGATAAGGTGAGGACCAGAAGTCCAGTGTATGTTAGGCAGAAGAGCATTTCTAATACGTCCGGAGGACCAACATCTCCGATGATGTCTCCCATGCATCGTCATGCACGGTCTGGATCAACCGGTGTGAATTTCCGGAAGCCACAAAATTATGCGGCCAAAGCTGCAGCTCAGAGGCTTGCGCAGGTTATGGCACATCAACAGACGGATGATGATGATGACGATGAAGACCTTTCTTTGGATTACAATCCTACAGGGAGCATTGGTCTTGCATCTGGGAGGGCAATGCGATCTCCTTCTCCTGCGGTAATTTAAATAAATATATATTTTTGAATTATTGTAGACTAATTTTGCTCGAGGGTTTGAATAAACATGACCACAAGTATAATGCAAGCGAATGTGAATTGCGATCATTCTTATAGATTAATGCACGGACATACTAGGTATGCATTACTTGTTCGTGAAGATTATAGCAAAACTTAAACAGATTCTGCTTCTGATAGTCCTTGAGAGCAAGGATGTTCAAATAATTACCTCAAATTATGCTTCTTGCCGCAGAATTCTGCACCCAGAGGTACATCTCAGAGGCTTGCGCATGCCATGGCACATCAACACATAGAGTACGATGATGATGACCAATACTTGGAATACAAGCCCACAGGGAGCATTGGTCTTGCATCTGGGAGGGCAATGAGAGCTCGTTCTCCTGCGGTAATTTGTTTCTTCTTCTTCATCTTCATCTTCATCTAGACTATGTTAATTGGAGATTTGAATTCACCTTTCTCTGATAAGCATGACTATGAGTAGTATGTGAATGAAATATAGAAATGCTCATCCGTATAGATTAATGCACTGATCACCAGTCATGCATTAGTTGTCGCAATAGACAAGCTTGAGTTAAAAAAAAAAAAAAAAAAAATGCTTCTGATAGTACTTGCCAAATGGATGTTGAAATAATTATTCCACAGCTTAGACATTTTTTTCCAGAAAATAACTATTATTACCCTGCCTGTTCTTTTTATAGTGCTCGATCTTTAAGGTTCCTAGTGAAGGCCTTGATTTCCTGATGCATTTATTTGTGTAAAACATTCAAATTTTACAACTAATTTTGGACACCCATTTCATCACAGAAAAGGTGACAATCACATCCTAATTGGATATGTTTAGCAACATTTTTTTATTTTGAAAGAAGCCAGCATACGAAGTTTTCTGCCTTGGTAACCCTTTAAAGATTCTAACTGAATTTATGTGGATGTCACATTTTAATTTTTCTCTAGTTGCATTTCTGTATTCTTCATCATTAAGTGATGAAATAAGGCTTACTGTAAGGTTGTATGTTGTTTCTAATAGCTAGGTCGTAACTCTGTAGAAGAGACTTCGTCTTCTCGCTCTTCATCAGCTAGCCGATCATCTGTTTCAGTTAACTCTGTAGAACAGCATGCACCCACTCACACTTCATTGGCTGGCCGATCATCTCCTTCACTCAGCACTGTAGAGCAATCCCCATCATCTCGCTTTTCATCAGCTGGCCGATCATCTCTTCCAGTCAATTCCATTGAGCAACCTACCTCAGCTCGTGCTACTTCAGCTGGCCGATCATCTTTTGCCGCCAATTCTGTAGAACAACCTCCATCTGCCCGTTCTGCATCAGCTGGTCGACCATCTCAAGTAGTCAAGACGGTTCCCATGGTACCACCCAGTGTACCAATATCGTTAAGGCCACCTACTTCTGTGCTCCCATCAGATCCTTCCACTGATCATCGAAGGGATAGAAGGTATGTTTGAGCTTAGAATTGCCCAGCTTTATTTCATTGAATTGTGACGTAATCACCTTATACCATCTAAGTCAAGAGCTAAAAGTGTTTCAGCACTATTTAATGTGCACTGTCAGCATATTTCTGAATTCCAGAGGGAAATAAATATTCAAGCAAACAATTTACCTGTCTGATAGTTAATGCTTACAGTTTTTCTTTTTTTCTTTTTTTTTGGATGAATAATGCTTACAGTTGAATCATGAATGGAAGCCATATTTGCTCCGTGGGAGATTTTTTACTTTGAGATCTAAGATGTTGGAACCTTACAACAATGGAAATTTTCTATTCTTGAAATTTGATTGTCCAGTCCCCTTAACTATTAGTTTTTCTGATTACAAAATTGTAGGAGCTTAACAGTGTGAGTTGGATAGTTTTGTTCGTTTGTTCAACTGTAGAGTTTTTCCTGTTAGATTAGGTTGTTCAGGCCATCAGTTAGATGTTCCAATATGTAGACATGTGGAAGTCATCCAGAATATTCCTGCACTTTCCATTATGAATTTTTTGATCCTTCTAGAGGTACAGATGCTAGTTGTTATCATTTGTATTTTGTCAATATGCAGGTCCTCAGTAGATTTTGGAAGTTTAAACATGCGTGAAACTGGAAATCATCGTTCTACTTCCTCCCTTCAAGACGAGGTACAGTCATGTTTGAGGCGTGTAACATGAATCTTTTAGGAAAGTTCATGCTGGAAAGTGCTTAGCTAGTGATTTACTTCTTATTAATTGCTGTGAATTACATTTATTTGCATTAGTATTCAAAGCATTAATTTTCATATATCTTTTCGTAACTTTATATATCTAGCAGTTAGAGTATCTTTCTGAAATATCCTTCTTAGCAAGGTTTGTACTCAAATTGCAGCTTGATATGCTACAGGAAGATAATGAAAGTATGCTTGAAAAGGTGCGGAGCCAACAATTTCTTACTAGTTCTTTTATTTATATTTTGTTTAAATTTGGAAAGCTATGGCTCTTCTTTTCATGTCACATTTCATCCTTTCAGCTACTTCCCGATGCTCAATCAGAGCAACATGGTTTGGTATTCAAGCCATTGAATCACTGCTTTTGGTTAATCTCAGTCATAATTAAATAGTTCAAACAGCTTGAGCAGCAAACCATAATGCTTCTGTTGAATAACATATTGATCCTGATATTGTATCCTTTGCAATTCATTATGATGTGTTGTCCTCAGCTTCGACTTGCAGAGGATCGGTGTGACGAAGCAGAGGCTAGAGCTAGGCAGCTTGAGAAACAGGTAACTTGAACCAATTCCAAGTATATCCTGGTATAGTTAAACTCACTCAACTCAATAAAGTCTTATGTTCCACACATACATAATTTCCCTCTTGGCTGTCTATGTAACATGAATGTCTAAGATGTCAGCTTGTTGATACAGTTTGAGATTCTGTCATTGGAAGTTTTTTTTATTGTTGGTACTGAAACGCCCTGTATTCATTACAATTGGAAGCCTACAAAATAATAATGAGGTTAGTCTATGGCCTCTGATGCAGTACTAGCTGCATGGTTAGAGAAATACCAATCGATCTCTACTGTTTCGCCTAAAATCTCGAACCATTAAGGTAGGGAATGTAAATGTATACATTAACACTACCTTGCATGTGTAGGCCAAGATCCCATGGTCCTTGCATGTGGAGCTCACTCAGCATTTCTTCACACGGCATCGAGGGAGAAGAACTGAACAAGTGTCAGCCCTTACCTGATTTTTGCACTTCCCAGGAGTTGAACACTCAACCTCCCTACTCTGATATCATGTTCGCTACTGTTTCACCTAAAAGCTCGAACTGTTAGGGAAGGGCAACGTAAATGTATACATCAACACCAACCATTGTGGCTCCTTCATCCAAGAAGGTAGTGTGGAAAAGTCCTGATACTATTAGGATTACTATATAGCAATACAGGAACTAGAATTTCTGCAGCTCAAATCTGCAGAACATAACAGAATTTTAGAGAACTAGTCTTCAAGAACCAGAATATAGAAGTTGAAGTAAAACAGCACATATTACAGGTGGTTGTTTCAAGTATAAGACAGCCTGAAACTAGGTAGAAACAGGGGAACCACACATTTGAAGAAATAATAATAAGTAGGAAGAAATCAGGTCTGGCATACCAATCCCACATGCACAGCTCAACAGCTCCAAAGCTCTTAAAGAACTTCAATTCTATTCAAATCATATCTTGTTGAAGAGGTTTATACATACGTGTAACATTTTACATTTCCTGAACCTACTCATTAAGGACTCCTATTCACTCTAGTCTTAAAACAGAACTCGTAAAAGCTATTGAGCAATGTAATCGTAAAAGCTATTGAGCAACGTAATCTAACTCAAGCAGTTAATTACTAATCCCGAGTAACAACTTCACCCCCATTTTATGGGCTTATTATTAAGGCCCAATACAACATATAAGTATATAACCACGAACAAGTGACCAAGGTCCATAAAGCCCATCGATGTCCCTAAATAAGGGTTTTTAAGCCCAATTGGACAGTTTTAATTGCATCAGATTGAGGGGATTTAAAGTCTTTCAGCTCCTGGGTTAATTAAAGTGAATTTTTCAATCCTCTAAGATTGAAAATCTAACAGTTATCTGCTCATTCAATTTATGACACTAATAGGAAGTTTTTGAACGTTAGAGTCATCTATTTTCAAATGTATCATTAATAGGGGAGTTTTGAGAATTCTATAAAAAGGGGTATCAACTGTCATGCTAATGTAAGAATGCCCTGGTATTGAAATCTCAAGGCTGGAGTTTGAGGTACGAATCAGTGGATAAAGAGGAGAAATTTTAGTAGAATGTCTTGAGAAAACAATCAATTACTATTTTGTCCTCAATAAAATTTTGGTTATTTACCCAAAAAAGATCCAGGATGAAGACATGGTCAATAAGCATCAATGGAATTGGGAAAATAAGGTAATGAAATAGGAGAAAATTGTTGGCAATTTCTCTGTATTGAAGAGCAGTTTGGTATAGAGTTGTCATTGTTGGCAACAACATATGCTTGAAGATTTTTCGGGTAAGTCACACAGCAGCTGTGAAGTGCTGGAAGTCTTTTTGAAGTGTAGTGGCGTACACAGGGTCAGTGTTAAATTTCTATGCAAGTTGCGGCAACTTTTGGCCAATTCATGTTCGGAGTCATTTTAGTCATTCCAGATGGCAGTCTCAGCAATGAAGTCCTTCCGGAAAGTTGTAGAGTGACTCGTATTCTTTCCAATGCATCCGGAATCACCTCGATCCTACTTTGAACGAGAAAATTATGGCCAGTACAAAATAAAGGGGCATTTAAATCATTCTACATGGCTGAGTTTGTAGGTGGTTTGTTTTGGAGATTTGTGGTGCTCTGACTCTGAGTCATGAATCCAACACAACTTGTTTTGGCGTGAACCGAGTTCGTATGAAGAAGTTATGTTCATCCTTGCGAGGTCGCTCTAAGATGCCTAAAATCGGATTTCTTTTTATAAACCTCTTTGTTTGTTTGTTTTTTTCCTTTTCATTTAGGGGTTTTATTTGCTGCAATTTCTATCTCTTGAGGCCTACAAGAGCACATATAGTATGGCGCAAGGATCTGTGTGATATCGATACATTCCTAGCCGATCCGATCCAAGACCCCAGATTCGGCCATGTCGACATTGTTTCAAATCCATGGCTAAGTCTATTTTTGCACTGAAGTCGGCGGAAGAGACTCCAACGCGAACCAGCTAGATGGTCGAGTGTACTGAGACCCCATGTGTCGTGCCTCACCAAAGCCATCGGGCTTGCATGATTCTCTTATGCATTATGCGCACCTTGGAGATTCTGTTTTATTAGCACTCGTTTGTCTTGAGCTAGAATGATGGATTGGAACCGATCCAATGGCCAAGAAGGCTTCCTGCCTAAACCTCCAAATCCAATTGTCTCTTGTTGCCCTAGGTGTTTGAAACATCTCCTGGCGACGTTAGATCCAATAGGGCCATGTGCAGCGTAGATCACGATCGAACAACTGCGATGAAGCGCATAATGCGCTGACGTTATGCTGGACTGCACGATTATGATTTTAGGCACTTGGGTAAGGCACTGATCATACAGATCTCGTGAGATCTATGATACAATGCTTCGCGGGTGCACCATGGTCCTCCCAGAGACTCCATTTCAAGCCATTCTGAAGGCCGGATTTGAAATTTAATATCTCCTTTGTTTGAGCTCGGACTAGGTTAGTTCAAGTTGTCACACTTCAAGCTCTACTAGTGTACTTGAAGATTCAAGTTTCTCCTACTCCAGTGGACAATTGAAGATTCTAGTTGTTGACTGGGGATCACGATGAGGCCACTCAGGAGGATTACCAATGAAGGTAATAACTCTAAACAAATCCTTGTATGTATGACTTAGATTGTATGAGTAGAAATGCCTAAGGCATTGTAAAAGGGTGGGATTTGTAAATATACATACCTTATACACTATAAGGGGGTGAAACCCTAGCTAGAGGGCCATCTCAGGTTGAAGCATGTGTCATAGCACTTGGATTATAACTGTAGTCACAAGTTAGTTGATGTTAAATGGGGTAATGACTTGTGTCTAATATGACACTAGCCCTCTTTATTTATAACAATGGAGAGAAGATTCTTAAGAATTACAAAGACTATTAAACCCCTTAGGTCCGTTTGGTAATTGACACTTTCCGTAAGACCCATAAAACCCATTATTACAACACTCCCTCAAGTTGGTGCATAGATATCACATATGCCTAACTTGCAGATAATAGGATGAAACATCTTACTAATAAGACCTTTAGTAAATACATCAGCCAGTTGTTCATTACTGGGAAAAAAAGACAATGATAACGCCCATATCCAACTTCTCTTTTATGAAGTGTCGATCGATCTCCACATGCTTGATTCGATCATGCTGGACAGGGTTGTGAGCAATGCTAATGGTAGATTTGCTGTCACAAAAGAGCTTCATAGGAAGGGTAGCAGAAAAAACCAAATCAGTGAGAAGACCATGAAGCCATGGGAGCTCACAAATGCCACGCGCCAGAGCACGGAACTTTGCTTCAGCACTTGAACGGGCAACCACGGCTTACTTCTTGCTTCGCCATGTAAGTTGTAACAAGGTTAACACCAACAAAGGTGCAATAACCAGTAGTAGACCTACGGTCAATAGGGGAATCTGCCCAATCCACATCTATGAAGGCCTCTACCCTAAGGTGATTGTTCGAGTTTAAAAATTTGTTACTGCAAGCGTACGGTATATTGTAGCCAACGGGTTGATCACAAGGAGATTAGTCACTTTATCTTCCATATTCTAAGTACAGCGAGAGTGAACGAGGGATGGTTGATTTTAAATCACGATCCTGGAACATGTATATAAACGAAAGAAAATGACCTACACATTCAACATCTAAATTAAACAGTTCTAACGCCGGATTACTTTAATTAGAGAAATAAAATAAATGCAGAAAATAATAACTAAAAAAAGAGAATCTGTAATTAATAAAACTAAACTAACAAATAAAAAACTGAAAAAGAAAGCAAGTAAGTAAAGAAAAATTCTCAATACATCGGCCGAATTTCCGGGAGAGGCACTATTGTAGGCATCACCTTCAATTATAGCACATATGTAAATAAGAACACAAGGGAAAAAGAAAAAGAAAAAAAGAAAAGCATAAAAATCCTAATTCCACTACTTTTATAAAAATCTTAATTCTACTAATAAACATACCTTGATTATATGTAAACTGAATTGAAACTTGATTGATTTGGAGTGATGGTATTGGAATATAATTGTTGATGAAGAACTTGCTCTCTTGAACTTAAAATTTCTTGATTCTTGTCACTTGAACCAATTCTTTCCTAGAACTAGAAAATTTGAAAGCTAAAACTATGGATTGCACTAATTAAATTAAACTAAATTATGAACTAAATTAACAAAGTAAACTAATAATTAAACAAACTAACAATTAAAAATTGAATTTCATTATCATTAATCACTTGAAGAAACATAAGGAGAGAGAGAAGAGGACTAAGTATAAACAAGAAAATAAACTAAGGGGAATTATCCTTCTAGTAGGGGGGAGGAAGGGGCTTTTATAGGGCTTTGGTCTTGCCTCCTTCCTTCTACAACTCTTCTTTAAGAAAAGAAAGAAAATAAAATTAAATTAAATCTTGGTAAAAATCCTCATTCTCTAAAATATTGTGCGAGGAAAGAGAGAATCTGTTCAAAATTAACAAATTCTATTCCTTCCCTGCAATATTAACCAATATCTTGCAATCTTGACTAAATCATAAAGGAATCTCTGCATAGCATCTTCAAGATCTTGTGAGGTGGCAAGGAGAGAGAATAATCTTCAGGATTTTGTAGGAGAGAAGATGTGGTACTAATAAGTGGGTCCCACCTTTGGACAAGTTAGTTCAAATTGGACAAGTTCTTGATTCACTTTAAGCACTTTCTCTTGTAGAATTGGAAACTGAAAAAAAAAAAACAAGAAAAATGGGGCAAAATGTACACTTATATCCCTAAGATTTCACACATTATTGTGATCATCAAATCCCACCATACTTGACTTTTGCTCGTCCTCGAGCAAGACAAATAAATAAAGAAACTACACCCAAAATTCAAATTAACTTGAAAAATTACCATTTATAGCTTCCAACAACTACAAAACACACACTCTCTTTCAATTAAAGCACATCAACTGAGGAACCCCCACACTTGAACTTTAATACTCTATCTAGATTTAGGAACAATCACACATCTCATATAGGGATGACCCTTATATCTTCTAAAGCATGACCAATCCTAAGGCAAACCACATTGTAAGGTAGGGACCATAAACTAGGGTTTTGGAGCATTGACCAATCATAGACAACAAGGTATGATGGTATCTTTTTTTTTTTTTTTTAATAGAGAACTCATTCTACTCCACTACATTTGGCCTGAATAACATGGTGGAACAAACACCAGAAACCTAAGTTACTAAGTAGCTTCGCTTTATGCATATGCCAACAAAGACAGTGATGCTAAGTTCTTTTTGGAAGTGTTCCTTCCTAAGAGGTTCGATCAAAACACCCCATTTCATGAGGCGCAGTGTGCTGTCTAGCTCCTAGAAATTTTATACTTGCTTTTTACTTTTTGACCAATTTTCACTTTTCCATATCATATATTTTATACCTTGCCAAAACAAATCCTAAGAT